>NW_024582365.1:4932520-4950754 GCF_018398535.1 Haplochromis burtoni
TAGATAGATAGATAGATAGATAGATAGATAGATAGATAGATAGATAGATAGATAGATAGATAGATAGATAGATAGATAGATAGATAGATAGATTGTGTGCCTGCATGGGTCTGATTCTATGTGTGTGAGCCATGGAAAGGCAAAACAAAGACAGCAGCTTTAGCCACTATTGTTGAAGGGAAACAACATCAGCTTTTATACCAATTTCTTACCCTCCTTCAAAGAAAAATATCTGGGAAGAGTTGCAGAAAAACACAACAGGCTGGTAAGAAAGATGATACCAGAAGAAAACATCACTAACAAGTTGGATATGTCATGTAGGTTTCCACTGTAAACTTTTGTTTCTCAAAGATGACTCGCTGTGTTGCCACACACATGAATTTCTACAACTTGCGCTTCCCCTACTGTCGTGATATTTATGTCAGGAATTATATCGGTTCCATTTAGACCGAGCAGCAAAGCAGGAAGCATTCAGTTTACAGCATGTTTTTTTATACCCAGCAGCTTTTCATCTTTGATATATCTCTAAATATAGGAAGGTGGTATTAGCAGCACAACAATCTGTGAAGAACTTACTATTTTTAAAACTAATGTTTAGCATTTTATTAATATTCATTTTGAATTGTTCATGTTCAGAAACCTTTTGTGGATGTTATGGGAGTTAAAACCAAGCATTAATATCATTAATAGTTTCTTCTTTTATACTTGCAGTGAGGTCTGTTCAAGGCATGCTGCACATTTCCAAATTATTCTCCATGCAGTAAAGAAGCAATTTTTAAGATTCACTTATAATACATTGTAAATATAATTGGTAAATACATACTATATAAGTGTTGAGTATTAAGGAACATGTGATTTTAAGGGAAACCAGTTTAGAAAGGCTGCAAGTTAATTTAGAGTAAGAAAACATATTTCCAACAGTGTTGTTTAGGTTAAATCCTATCAATAACTCATTACTTATCACTGACTTGAAGAGTAGTTGACTAATTACTCTACAGAAAACAAATTAGTTGCCTTTTGTCTCCAAGGAAACAGTGACAAAGATGCCTTCAAACAACTCTAAAGGCTGTAGGTAAAATGTATGTGAGTTAAGATAATGGGGTTTTAAGAATTAAGATCGGGGTTCAGATTCTGGGAGTGACATTTTTCTTTTTTTGACTTTGATTGCATCAAAAATACAGACTGTTAGCCAAACTCTGAGCATACAGTATTTATCTGTTTAATTCATGGACATTTCTGTTGTGTTGCACATGTAGAATTGCTGCACAATTGCCACCTCCGTTTTTTGTTTGCAGTTGGCCACATGTTTTTAACTGAGTTTTGTCAAGTTTTTGTTATAATCTCACCCTCTATTCTTCAGCTCTGACAAACCCACATAGGCCTGACCCAAAGTCTGCAGGGTGTTGGACATTTGTTGGCTCTTTATCCATTCCAAGGCTCTCCATTATGGCTCTGGATGACAGATGAAGATATGCCGATGTTCTCCCTCAGGCTGTAAAGCATAAGGTCTAACCTTCCGTACAGCAGAAGTAATGGTCCACACCTTTAATTGTCGTGGGCTGTTCATCTTCACTAACAATAGCAGTAAGCAATGGGTCTGGGAAAGAAAGGCAGTCGTGTCTGACAAAGGAAGTGATTTAGTTCTGGAGGCAATTCGTAAGCGGTCGTTGCACGGGCAGCAGTAATGTGCAGAGAAAGATCATATAGGGTAAGAGGCATAGCAGACACAAGAGTGGCACACAAGCAATGCTAGATGGTTTTTTTCTCCTATTGCAAGGATTTATAAGGAAAAAAGCTGTTAAAATATATATTGTGTGTGTCCTTCAAGGAGCTATGCTTGTGTTATTGAAGTGGACATGATGTTCTCTGAATTATGGCTACTGCAAAGACTTAGAAAGTGAGTTGGACAGAGCAACTTTGTTCTCATGTCTGTATCTGTCAGAAAACAAACAACACATCTCATTTAAAGAATTGAGCTGCTTGCGTATGTGATCTTTTTCAGGTCTTGATGTTTTCTCATTATTCCATTTGATGTCAAAACACCATTTGATGCTCAACTTTCAAAGGTCTGCGTTAGGTTTTGTATTTCTTTATGCCATACGAGCTTCCGAAGAAGCAAAACTGCTGTGAAAAAAATGTGCCATTGATGGGTGACTAGTTTGCTGTCTGCATTAGACACATAAAATAAGGAATATACAAGTGCAGTTACCAAATTAAAGTGTGTTCCCTGGGAAAGTTGAGGCCCATTAAAATGATAGATTGCATGGTGTATGCAAAGGGATGCTTTACACCCACAAAACAGTCTAATTGCATTCATTCCTGTGAGAAGTCCGTAAATGTTGAATCTAGATTCTCAGGCGTATTGGCAGCAAGCTGCTAGACAGCAGATGACTAGCTTCAAACGAGTAGCGAGGGGGAGGGTTGTAAAATCTTGACAAACAGTGAGAGCCAGCGTCCACATCATCTCTCGCCCCTGACAGGCTTCCCCATGCATGAATTCAAAGCTGGTAAAACCATGGCTGGATTCATTTTGATCTGACATCCATCATGTAGATCAGTGTTGTGGTTTCACTGTACTGTGTCCACGATAAGATGTTTTGGCAATCGGCCCATGACATCTGTTAGAGTCAGTCAAGAGAATCTGGGACCAATTTGGCATTTGTGTCAAGTTATTGTTGACTTTTTGATTTGAGTGCCTTTCATTCATTATACAATAGTCACCAAGGTATCTAGGTCTGATTGAAAAACTTGCTTAATTTGAAGATGTCATTATCTGTCCACGAAGCTTGTCGCTGTGTCCTAATTCTCCAACAATTATACACACACATATATATACATATATATATTAGGGGTGCAACGATACACAAAATTCACGGATCGGTTCGGTTCGATACTTTGGTGTCACGGTTCGATATTTTTTCGATACAAAAAAAAATGTTCATGCCTTTTTAATTTGTCATTTATTAAAATTATAAATATATATTTTAACTCAAAAGAAGCCCTGCTAGGCCGTTCGACGCGGCTGTGCGGACTCGCGACCAGCGACCAAGGAGTAGACGGGGAGTGAACCAGTACAGTTTTTAAATTTAATGTTGCTGAAACAAAAAAGTAATTAAAAAAATAAATATATCTCAGGGCTCGCAAAATTTCAAAATCCCTGGTAGCCCTTCGGGCAGGGACTCTTCAGTTTTTGGTAGCCCAAAATAAATTTAAGTAGCCCGAATAAAAAAGAGAGCAATTTTTTGATTGATGTTTTGTTTCCTGTTTTGTTTCCTTTACAATATTATACATTAAAGTATAATATTGTAAAGGAAACAAAACATTAATCAAAAAATTGTTGAAAAACAAATTACAACATTGTATAAAAATTACAATCATCAACTCAAATACTTGGTTCTAATTGAACAGAAATTTCTATGAACTTGTAAGAACTGTGTAGGACATGAATCAGTCTGTGTCAGATCCTGAATTTGAAATTTCCACTGAAGTCACGGGTAAGAGGCAAGTGGAACCAAGATCTAGGACATTTGCTTGGACGGCCAACACGTTAACGAGCTAACTGCGCTAACACACTAGTTCCCACCCATGTAATTGAGCATTGCGTGGCACATCCAACATACTGTTTTACTTTAGTCCATGACGCGCTTACCTTCAGGGTCATACGTCACATGAAAACCAAAATAGTTCCAAACGCCAGATCTGAATGAGGGTGGGGGAGGTTCAATTTGCCATGTTGCAAGGAGAGCTTAACTTCTGTCTCGCTAGCTTGCCCTGCGCTCAGTGAATCTGCGTTCGACTACTCCGCCTAGGCTGCACTGTCGAGCGCAGATCCACTGAGCGCTCAACACAGACAGCATCGTCAGAAGGAAAGTTGATAAAATAAATTAAAAATTTTGTATTGTTCGATACATATGCGTACCGAACCGAAAGCACTGTATCGAACGGTTCAATATCGATACGAATATCGTTGCACCCCTAATATATATATATATATATATATATATATATATATATATATATATAATATAAATATATAATATATATATTCTTATATAATATATATATTATATATATTATTATATATATTAGTGTGTGTGTGTGTGTGTGTGTGTGTCTGAATTAGGAGGGCCTGCAGGAGGGACTGGCAAAAGTGTTATTTATTGGAGGTAAATGTGTTTTGTCTTTCATGTACTAAAAAATCCATTAAGAAGTAAACGACACAAAATGCTGCAATATCAGTGATGGTGTGAGATGCAGCCTAGAAGCATTTTGAAGAGTCAAGGGCTCTTTGATGGTTATTGTTGTAAAAAGAAAAAAAAGACACCCATGAAAGTTGGTGGACTGAGACAGTTAACCATGCAGTGGTTTCCTTAACAGCGCTGTCCAAATCCACTTAGAGAACCCGTCTCATATCTGCATTATAGAACTATAGCATAACAGTACCAGCTTGTATGGCTAAAGCATGGCAGCATGTGTGTGGAAGGCGTTAGGCAGATGGGATGTGTCTGATATTTCTCACTCAACATAATGAGACGGGAATGCGCTTCACCAATTTTAGGGCCCGACTGATGGCAAGAGACACAGTGCCCACTCATACGGGAGGGATCTTTCCCCTCTTCAAAGATAATGAGATGACAATGTATTCAACTATCATTAGATAGAGACAGGGTTTGGGGGGAGGATAGAGGGAGAAACGTTCTACAGCACTTGTCTGCTGCCTTTGATCAGCCTGAAAAGCAACTGTCACTCTCTGTATCAGTGCTGGACTCATAAAAGCTCAGCTAACTACTTTATCACTGTCAGTGTCACTAAAAGGCTGTAGTTTGTAGCGTACGTGCATTCTCGAGCGGGTGATTTTTCAAGCTCACCTGGATTGTTATCTGAAAATGAACACACATCTCAGCGGTTAGATATTGTCCTGCTGCCCGTGTGATGTGTTAAATACATCGTCTCTTGCTGAATTCAGTCGTTTGACAAAAAATTGTTGCAGTGTAAAATCAATTTGCCATCACCTGGGAAGAGAAGGCATACCATTTTGCCTGACATGGCACTCCATTGCAACATGTCAAAAGTGCCATGTTAACAGGCTTATTTAAGCACGCTTGACGGGACAATCTTATTCTAAGTTGACAGTTTGTTGTGGCACTTGTAGAGGGATCCATCTAGTCTTTAGTCCCCGTGGTGAAGATCTCTCGCATGCTGTTTTTTTTTCATTCTCAGTCTTTTAAGAACACTGTGTTTTGACATATAAGCCGTCAAAATCCTTTCTTTTTTTCCCAGAAATTCTTCATTTAGTATTAGGCTAACTGATTCGTTCTGAAGTTATCAGACTATATTTTGACAGAAAACAATTATGCAGTAAAATTATTTCTCTGGAGAAAAATGTGTTTGGCAAAATCCACAGTTCTCTCTGTGTAAGATTTTATGTTTGTGATGCAGTGGTTTATGACTTACAAGAACTCGAATGTCCCCTAAATCCAAAAAATACTTATTATATAAGAAAGAAACTTTGTAAACATACTCTGTCTCCGCAACCAACAATCAATATAGTAAAATGTTTGCAACTCATGCTGTGTTGTTGCATCTTTCTCCCATCCCTTTCCATCTCTGTTTGCTGTCACAAAAAGAATAAAATATGAGGGAAAGCTGCTTCTTCAGTCCTAGAACTATATATATATATATATATATATCCCCCAAAAGCTAGGCACAGACCTAAAGGAAAAAAATAGAACAGTCTGTCAAGCTTTGTCACACAATTATGAGACATTGTTCAAACTTTTGTGAAGCCAAAATCCTTTTAAAACCTGACAAGTCAGAACTCATCTCGTTCAGAAGCTTCAAGCTCCCCTTAAAACTCAGCAAAACGCTCATTCGAAGGTAAGAGAACAAGTTGCCTTAACATCCAATTTCCAAACATTTCATCATCATGTCTCAATAATTATGCAGGGTTATTAGCTCAAGTATTTGTCCTTGGCATCCTTAATGCCGGTTGACATTTATTATGAACAGTAATGGTATTGGAGATTTTGATTTGCCATTAGCCTTAGTAAGTAGATCCTCTGCAGTGCAACAGCACCCTCTCTTGATAATTTATGATAGAATTACCTCACCGTACAAGAGCATACAGTATGCGTGCAGGATACTGGTGGAACAAAACTCAAGCAAGGGATGCATATTCCATATTTTGTCTCTAAACCTCATTGAGAAAACAGTGAATTAAATATTGCATTGCAAATGCTTTTTGGAACATGTGCACTGCAAACTGATCCCCCATTACTACCTTGTGCTGTGCTTTCTCATGGTGCATACAATCCACTTGTCTTTTTCTCAGAGCTTTAAGCACATTTTATAAGTCATACATGTTTTATCGGCTCTTTCGCAATGCTTCAGAAGCAGAGGAACCAGGCAACAAAGCATGTATTCGAGTAGAGTCAGCATGGAAATGTGCAGCGTGAAAATGCTAAACATTGCATTTCAGCTAAATGAATGCGAATTTAAACATTTCATTGTTTAAATCTGCATTGAAAACTGCACGAATCTCGGCTGAGCTCAGAAACAGTCAAGCTACTCCACCCATTGGGATCTTAATATTTTATATATTTTTCCAGAGGTGTTCAGCAACATGTTGTGGCACAAACACATTTTCTTGGGCCCTTGAAACTAGAATTAAATTTTGATTTGAGGCAGTGGATCTTAGTTCAGTCACGTAGCCAATTCAGTGTGTATCCATGTGTGTACTGCAGCTGTTAACCTATTACTAGATTGACTTGGCAAAGCAGCTTAGTCTGACGGTGCTGTTAAAGATTAGGCAATACTGAGGTAAACTATAAGATGAGTATACAGAAATTCTGTATATTTGCATCTTGTTGCAATCTTCGCAGGACCAAATTGAATAAAGTAATTCTAATCATCATGGCCCCATATTTCCACAGCACTGCATCTCAAATTAATGTACAGATATATACTGAGGAATTCTACATTTTACTTTGAGAGGTGAGTTTAGATCAAAGCTATTATCCTTTTATTGATTTCCCTCATGAGCTCGGCAGGAAAAGATGCAGATAAACAAAAATAGAAAGCTAGAGAAGATGATTAATCTTTACATTACGTGAAAAAAAGGAAAGTGCAAAAGGGATTTTTTTCCTGTTATGTGTCTAATATGCTGTGTATTTTAAAATCACCAACAGGTTCCTGAAAATTTAAAAAAAAAAAAAAAAGTGCACACGTGGACACATAAGCCAATATTATGTATGCGAAAGTGATTGAAATCTTACCAAACAAGCTAGAGGATGGTGGGTTGAAGGGACTATTTGAAGGGTAAACAATGGGGAAAAAACAAAGGCAAGCAAAAGCATTTGGTCCTCATTCTGTTGATAGGAGATTGAAAAAACACAGCAATATCAACAAACATGCTTGCTTGATTTAAGAAGAGGGCACTGCAGTGAAAGCAAAACTAAGGTTAACGCTGACAGACATCAAAGCAGCTTCCAAGCCTGTTTAGTCAAAGAATCGGTTATGTTTACTTGAAGCAGAACAACAAGAGTAATGAAAATGTGCCCGGTGTGGGGCCACAGCTCTAAACATGGATTTGATCATGCAGAGAAGACTGAAGTCAGTTTATTTATTGGTTCTCATGCTGTACAAAATTATGATAAAAACATTAGCATTTGGCCCCAGAACGTGTTCGAATTACAGTTACAAATTATTAAGAAGAAGGTCGTAATGTTTCGTTTTTCTAAACAGATATACCAACTACAAATGTAAAAATTCGAAACATTTGCAATAGTGAAGTGCTGTGGCAATCAGGTTTCCTAGTGCTGCAGGTAACGTGTAAAATAAAAGCTGTCATAGATTCACATAGCTGGTTTAGATGCACCTGATTCCACTGCAAGGGTTTGTGATGAAAAAAAAAAGATCTATGTAACTCAGAAGGTCTTATATCCTTAAAAATACAGACAGGACGGTAATGATCGTCATATATAATATTATGTAAATCAAACGAAACATTCACTCGGCTAGCATGCCCAGGAAGGAAGCCAAATGAACAGCAATGACTGTAGTGATCTGAGGGCGCTGGTTTAGGCATGATCCTATAAACACAAATGTCATTTCAGAAAGTTCACAAAAATCTGTACAGCAATGTGAAATATCAATATGATATATTTTTCTGTAATTCACAAATTTGTAAACCTTTAGAACATGTAACTAGTAACAAGACATCTAAAACAAGCAAATGACTTTGGTGTTTTTTAGCTACAGGCTTAAAAAAAGCAAAATAAAAGCAATAAAACGTCTAAATATTTTATTCAGAAAAGAAAAGATCATTTCATTGCTTTACTTCAACCCTCAGTGTTCACAGTGGTCTCCTATGCTTCAGAAGTGATTCTGACCACCCATGAGGAAAGACACTGGTACGGTTATTTCTATTTGTTACAACAATTTTCATTATAGTGGCTATAAATGGAGATTTAATCCCAAAAATATATTGTGTGAGATGGTACTGGTACGAAATGTTTGCGTAGAAATGTAAACTAACCTGGAGTTTGGCTTATTTGTTCAGACTGTAAGTTTTAAATGTAATCTTGCAGACATTCACATCACTTTTCATAAAACTAGTATAACAAAGCCGTACAACAAGGGCCTGGCGCTGATTCTCCGCAGTTTGGCTGAGTCTATGAAAATTCTTGATTGGTCGAGAATGTGAAGAATGTGCAGTGCATTCCAGTTTCTGAACAAGTCCTTCCCAGTGGGCAGGCATGTCCACTAATGATAGCAACACTGGTTTATGGGCAAGGCTCTGTCTGTGTTTCCCTCTGAAAATTCTGGAGAGGCGAGTTAAAGTAAGAAAAAATAAAAGCATGACTCTCAAAGGAACTGTCCTTGATCTGTTGTTTTGTTTGTCCACTCTTCTTTGCTGCTCCCTCATTTGTTACCCATGCTGTTTTGAGACAAAACGCTCAAGGCAATTTCACCACCACCACACAGGCGCCTGCCCTGCCAATGTTAAGAGGGACCTCCTACAGGAAGACAGAGAGGTACACATCAGTCTTTCATGTAAGGATGGCTTTTTAAAAAAATCCTGTTTTACTTCATGCTGGTAAGGAGGTCAAAGGGTCGAGATTTAAACCAAAAAAACATGCAAAAAGAAAAGCAACTATAAAATATTGATAGGCTTCAGTCACTTCAGATTTAACTGAAGCGGTGATGTTGGTTGTAACTGTTCTAGCAAAATATCTGCAGTTCTATTAAAGTTTTATTCTTTTTATAACTTTTTAAACTATTTATTTTTCTCCGCTGGATTTTTTTCATACTTTTCCTAATCTAAAATAGTAGGAATATATTTCATAACTTTGTTTTTGCAGTTTCATTAAATTGAGTTAATGCAATTACCTCAGTCCACTCATTGTTCTGTGCATCGTAGGACTCCACAGTGTTCAAATACGACTGGCCGTCATATCCGCCCACTGCATAAAGTCTGTCACCCAGCAGGCAAACACCAACCGCATCCCGGGGAACACTGAGGGGAGCCACGGTGGTCCAGGTGTCCGTCTTTGGGTCATACCTGTAATTAAAATATTTGGTTGAACAACTGGCCTTGCATTACATTACTCAGTATGGCGAAACAACATTTTCTCTAAAAGTTCATTTACTCAGTCAGTCTAACAGCATCTCATCCCCACTAATTGGAACGGCCTTATGTTCCTCCTGTTTAATCACAGATGTCTGAATGGTCACAGAGAACTAAAGTGAAACATTAAAGCAAAAGACAAAGCTGTCTTTCCAAAAGCAGCTGGCAGATGCTTGGACCAGGGAGAACTTGACTCATCAGACAGAATTTTCCACAGAAAGATTTTTTTTCATCTGTTTGTCCATATTGGAAGTTAAGAGGCATCATTTGATTTACTTTTTATGCTTATGAACAAAACAGTCACTCAAATGTTTAAAAATCCGTCCACTATGGGAAAAAAGTGTGAATTGTGGTTGTTATTATTAAGTATTGTGTGCTGCTTGTTAAAAGTACATCAGTAACAATGTATATCGAAAATGTGAAACAGCCACGATCACATGATAATGCAGCTGAGCAGGTACTACATTCTATATTTGAATTTAACAGATGAATAACTGCCTGTTCTTGTAACGGCTCATCCAACTTATCCCAGTTGGCAAAGTTAAAGAGGCAAGGTACATCTTGAACAGGTCACAGGGCTAACACAGAGAGACAGAGAACTACACACTACCATATACACAAGTACATAATCACCACTTAATCTACCAAATGTGTGTTTGGACTGTAGGAGGAAGACTGAAGACTGAAAACTTCTACTCACAACTTCATCTGCTAATAAGGTGCAAAGAAAAGAACAAAAGTTTAAAGAGGTTGAAGCTCCAGCAACACATGCGGTATGAAGAACAACTTTATTGCCTGACCAGCAGATTTCAGCCTGTAGCCTTGCAACATTTTATCTTTTTTAGACTTGCTCTTCGTGGAAGAACAACACTGTACCGCTTTCAACTTTTGCTCTGCTCTGTGTACCTTGAAAGTTGTGCCAGACATCTCTACTCTGTTTGCACAACCTTTTATCTTTGTGAGACACAGTCACCGTGGAAGAACTGCATAATACCAGAATGCTACAGGCTGTTTCAGCTACAGGCTGAAACATGTGGGTAGAACAGTAAAGTTGTTCTTTGTACTAGGGGTGTATCTGGAGTTTCAGCCTCTTGAAAGGACCTACTCAACCAGTAGGTATAAACCTCTAAAGTTATACAGTACTGACCAGTGCATCACCATGACAAGAGGGAATATATATATAAATATCTGAGTAAAATGTGATGTCCTAGAAAAAATGATGTCTGTATTTTATCCAAAAAACAAACAAAAAAAAAAACAGTTACGTGTATTTAAATCACGCCAATGGGTTTACCTCAGGTTTGGACTAAAGAGGATATTGTGGCCACCAGATGGTGCCAGATACTATAACATAAAACCATGTGTAGCAACAGTGGTCTCTACAATAGGGTATTGCGTAATGCAGACATGTCTCCAAATGCAGGAACAGGGTGGGGATCAAGAGGAATTCCTTTATGTTCCTTTGAGAAATTTTCCTAACTTGACCCCACCCATTACTGAGTTCAATGAACATCAGTCCAAACACACCATTGTCTTCTGTGTACTCTGGAGATGAGGACGTGCATTTACTGACCTCTCAACACAATCGGAGAGTCTAGAACAGTGGTTGGAAGCAGGGGCATCGTGTCCTCCCACGGCGTACAGGAAGTTGTTGTATGTTGCTACACCCACTCCTCCTCGTCTCTTGGTCATTGGTGCACACATGCTCCACTTGTTGGTGTGTGGATCAAAGCACTCCATCGATCTAAGACAGGAGCTTCCATCTCGACCACCAACTGCAAATAGTCTGAAAGATTCGAGTAAATTAAGCAAAATTATGAACAAATATTCGACAAATGAGTAGCCGCTGCGTGCTTCGAAACAGAATTGTTATCTAAACATTATCAGAACAGTGATAGTAAGACAGATTGTAGATTTTACGGTGCTGAGCAGAACGTTTTTCAAAGATAGTTTTCTTAGATAAGAAAAGATAACATCAGTGGGTTAAATGTAGCTTGTAGCTCAAAGGAGCAGCAGCTTCTTTTCTACTTCAGCACACAAACATATTCAAATTAGGCCGAAAGCTGGTCTGTTATTTGCCTAATTTACTTTTAAATTGTGTTGTAAGGTATTTAATACATACAAATACATCAAGTGTTTTGCATTTATGGAGTCTAGATTATACTGTATAAATTACCACACTAATCAGAGCAGCCTTTGCTCCGAGCTGCACTGTTGCACAGCCACCTTGGAGTTTATCTGACGCAGACCACAAAGGAAGTATAATGTTGTCGAACTAATAGTGCATTAATACTGTGCTCCAGCTTTTCCTGGACCACTGCACTGTGAGTTACACAACCATGCTTGTTTTATTTCATGCTCAAATCCAGCTGCAAGTTTACTGCCTGCAAAAACATTTGTTCCAGCAAATCAATAGCTAAAACTGACTAAGAGGTGCAGGAATAAAGACTAACTGTGCTATCCTTATATGCAAGTTTACTTCAGTCAAGTAGAAAAGTAGAATTTATGGACGGCAGCACCCTAAAAAAAGAGCATACTCCAATTAGGCTTCCTTTTTAAGTGTGAATTGCCTGCAAATGTCTGCCTTCTTAGTACTAATTTGCAGAGGGCAATGGCTTCAGAGGCAGGCAAGCGGAAATACAATAGCACACTTTGCATTAAAGTTTAAGGTTGCACATTTTAATTAAAAGGCTATGATGGGATAATCAAACAGGTTAGATAAAGATGGGGGTCATAGCAACTTACTTTCCATTAAGTGCTGTGACTCCCATAGTGCTCCGTGGTGTCGACATGCTGGCCACGTAGTTCCACTGTCTGGCCTGTGGGTCCCAGCGCTCCACTGTGTTGAGATAGCTCCAGCCGTCATGGCCTCCTACGGCATACATGGGACCCTCCAGCACAGCAATACCTGCAGAAATAGAAATAAGAAATGAATGCTATCCAAACAATTAATGCTGTAAAGATAAATAAGATGAATTGTCCCATTAGATACTGCATATGGAAAAATCAAACGCTATAAATATTTGCTACTATAAATATAACGAAATAAAGAGAATATTTAATATTTTATATGCGTGTTTCGATCATGTGTGATTTTGTCTGCATAATTATATTAAGTTGTTTCAAATGTTCATGTGTTTACCTCACTGAGGTTAAATGAAACAAACATTTTTGCCAAAATTACATGAAAAAGGTATTCGAACACAGAAACCTTAAACACATCTAAGAGAATAATCAGTGAAAGAAGTCCAAAGATTTCCAAGTGAATGTTATTCTTAGAGAGTCTGAGCAAAGATACGTTTCTCATTTTAGAACAGAGCAGAGTGAGTCAACCAGCTGGCCAAAGCTATTCAGAAAACAGGAAGACTATAAAACTGCTTTGTTATTCCTCGTCCCCCAGTCACATAGGAATGGTTATTTCCACCAGCGTCAATGCAGAGGGTGCTTTAGCACAATGGATTTTTATATGAAAACACTTATTTCCTTTGGTGAGAGTTCAATTATTTAGAGGAAACATGAGGACAAGACCGCATTCAGAGAACCTCGAGTGACATAAACACTGTCAAATGAAAACTGGTCTTGTAGTGAGGCTTCTTTTTATTACTGGCTTGTGGGTTGGGGATAAAAAACAACACGTTTTTTTCCTTTTCTTTACCCATAAAGCACACAGCAGGAAATGGCTATGCGGGGATGTTGGTAGACACTAAGTTAAAACATATTCAGAATGAAAATATGCACAAGATAAGCAAAGCACCAAGAGATATTTGGTACGTGAAAGATCAAAGACAGCGCAGGTAATCTGTACAGTGTGATCTCCTGGGCTTGCTGATACCTCCGACCACACTGTGTGAGTGAGCTGAATGCTTTGACAAGATCTCCCTCCTCTGTTACCCAGACCTGTTTCAACTGTGAATCAAAATGCTTCTGATATGAGATTTATTGGGCAGGGAAGGGTAAGGAAGAGCAGGGCCAGCACAGCTTGCCAAGCTTTGATAGTGGAATGGAAAAAATATCAAAGGTATATGTCAAAAAAAAAAAAAAATTCTTAACAGCCTACCAATTGTGACCTTACTAAATATGTATCCTCTTTGGTGTTTCAAAAAATCTGCTTGGTTAACTGAGCTGAAACCTGAAACATATAGAACCATATGTGTTATGTCTTTGTAAAAAAAATTTCATCATGAAATAAAAGCAGTTAATGAATTTTTTTTTTTGAAAATTGATGGGTTGCAGTTTGTAATGAAATGATCATTCCAGTTAGTTGGCATTAGGCAGCATAATATTCAAGACAAAGTCACAAAGTTGAATTCAACCACAGTCCTGGCAGATAAGATGATCTCAGTGCCAGCCTATAGCAAAGAGTTCAGCTGATGAAATGCTTTCATTTGGGAAATCTCATCTGCAATGTGCTATTTAAATTTTTTTAACTTCCTACAGTTGTTGGGCATTTGCAAGCTACTTTGCAACCCACCTCTACCCTAGGTCCTCCTTTTATACTGTGCCTGATTTAACCAGCATCAGAGCTGTTATCACTGCTTCCTGTTCTGTTCTGTATGGAAGGCTTGCTGCTGCTCTTCCTACCTATAGCTTTCCATTTGAAAAAGAAGTATAGCACGTTTTTCCTACATTATTCTTTCCATGTATGTGCATGGAAAGGCAAGTAAGTTTCAGAACACAGACATAGTACCAATGCTACTAAAAATGCATGAATGCCAATGTAAATAACAATATGCTGTTGGCCAGTTATATGCCAATCACTCACCAAGCCCATGTCTGTGTGTTGACATTGGGGGCATGGTGGACCACACTTTGCTGATGGGGTTATAGCACTCCACCATGTTGGACGTCTTCAGTCCATCTCTCCCTCCAACCACGTACAACTTATTATCTATCACTGCCACACCAAACTGCAGCCGGCGCCCATTCATGACTCCAACCTGGACCCAAGTGTTTGTTCGCAAGTCATACTTCTCTATGGTGGTAGAGCCTGAAATAAAACAAAATACCGCAATTTAGATAACCTGTGTTGCCATACACTTAGAACAATTGTGTATAAGCTAGCTCTCTCTTTTTTATACATCTGGCAAAGCCATCTTCAGAGTCTTTTCAGTAAGTTGCTATGTCGGATACCTTTGGTAGCATCCATTCCTCCGACAGCATAAAGTGCACCAACAGTGGATTTCCTAGGTTTTGTTCTTGGGCTCTGAAACATTGGGCGTCTTTCAGGTAGAAGGTGATACTTCATGGCTTCCATTAGCAGCTTTTGACATTCCAGATCATCAGAGAACATCTTGTTGTTTTCCAGATCTGCAAGGAGCTATATTTCAAGAAAATAAAAATTAGCTGCATTATAATGTGTGCCGAAAATTTCTAATGTTTATGGTATTTATAGAAATCTCTGTTGTGGAATGGTATTTGTAATATAATGTGTAGATTTTAAATCCCTTTGGAAAATATGTCATATATATATATATATATAACTGCAAAACAGCATTGAAAATTAAGATTATGATATGTTTTAATTAAAATGGGGTGAAAGCAGAAACAAAATTATCTAATCTTTGTCTATCATCAAACTATTACTTTAAAGGAAGTCACTATATAAATTATTGCAATTAGATAAAACAGCAAAGACATAACAAACACACTGTATTTTAATGATTTTACTTCTTTTTTGTAAATGCACTGCAGAAGAGCTAAACTTTTCTTTCTATTCTGAGAAATAGTAGCACTCTTACATTTCCGCACATTACAGAAACTGCAGTGAAGTTGCTTTTTATGTGGGTTTTCTCAGACATTTCACTTTCATATATTTTTGCATTTATTCATTGATACCGCTATGCCTGCGAGACTTAAAAAAAACTTTACCAGTTTTGAGAAGAAAAAAAAAACAATGATTCATTTCTGTTGTTTATTTGCCTCGCAGCAAATGGCATCTCCCAAGCCATGGATGAAAAACCTTATGTATCATATCTTCCACATATTTTTCATTTTGCAAACAATAATGCTGCAGGTTACTTTCCTGCATACTGATAATAAAAAAAAAAATAACTTGAGCATAATTACTTTTGGAAAGCAATTTGTCAGTGAAAATAAAATAGCATTTAAAAAAACAGATATGTTCATGCTTCATATCTGTCAAAAATGCTTATCTGTTTCCTGTTAGGTTATTTAAATCAAGATGACCAAGTTGTAAGTCAGTGCTTACTTGCAGAAATACAGCATAATTTTACATCACATAAACTGTGTTTGTGTTAGTTATTATTTCTATTCATTTCATTATTCATTTTAAGTTAACAAAGTTATAAAATGAGGAGTTACAACCTGGACAGAGTATCAAAGATCACAAATCACACCTTCTGTAATGAAGCCAAGCTGACTTGTACCATCTGAATCATCAGTCACAAGCTCTAACACAAGCATAAGCGACTTACAGTCCTGATCGGCTGTCTCACCTGTGGAGGAAGTAGGGGTAGGCGTATGTAAGCAAGAAGCACCCCGAGGTCCTGTTGTCGATTCTGGACATCATACCTCACCCACATCATCAAAGCTTGGAAGATCGTCTCTTCATCAGGAACATTGATGTCATCGCTGGAGAGCAGCTTAACAATTTCAGCTGTGGGGAGCAGCAGGAACTCCTGGTTCTGAATGACCTCGAGGAAGTGTTCCTGGAACATAGCGGAGACGCAGAGGAGACAGATAATCATCAGTTATTAGCCGAGGAGTACGCTTGGTGCAGCATTTTGTGTGTGTCTGTGTATGTTTCTACATCTCTGAGGTCCAAGTGGCACAAGGACAGAGAGGTGAAGAAAAATGAACGTGAAGAGAGATAGAGAGTGCCAGTTTGGAGGTCTTTATCTCCAATAACCGATAACCGCAGTGAATCGCTCTCCATTTCTCAAATTATTTCTTTCCAAAGAACAGATGAAGCCATCATCTGTTTAACTTAGTTCAGTAAATAAAATGATCCACATAACAACAGACTACAAATCAATCTGGTATAGAGCATTCGCTCCGAAAAGCCTCCTCTTAAGCTAATATGGCATTTTTTCTGCTGATCATACATGATACCAATAAGCCTTTATAAGTCTTTAATGAAAAACAGGCTCTGGAAACCTCCATTACAATCCCACCAATGGTGTGTCCAGTTCCAAGTTTGATGGAAGCTGTTTTCTATTGCCTTTCTAAAGATTAATCTTCCATTTATTGGCCAGAAGCCCAGGCAATATTAAAGCACTGCATGGCTACCTCTTCAAGGGCTTTGTCTCTGGGCAGTTCCATTAGAGATGATATATAAAACATTCCTGCTCATATGTGCATCTATGGTATGTCCAACATTTGGCCATTTTTCTGCACTGTTTATGCTTTAAACAAAGCAGTAAAGGATTCATCATTATAATCTTTAACAAATCGAGTGTTCACTGTAGAAAGCATGAAACCAGAAACAAGCATGCTATTGATCATCAACATGCGACACATTGCAGTGTTAGTCCGATCTATCTTTTGAGGGCAGGTTTTAAGAGCTTAGCAAGGAGAGCCTTAATGAAATGAGGGACATCTATTGATCTCTGGTGCTAAAGAGAAGGGAGAAACCCAATCCAGCTCTTTGACATTGCGTTAAACCAATAAATTTGTAACTGCAAATGCTGAAGAGCTTACAACAAAATTGAAAGCTTAGCCAAGTTTGTTTCATAACCATTTAAAAGGATGTGTTTGTAGATACTGGCAGACTCACAGCAGTCAAGTAAACTCCTCAGAAAACGAGACCAGCGCCACAGGATATTAACTGATTTGATTGAAAGAGTAATTGAAAAACGAATACTTAAACTAATGCGAGGCTGGGAAAATTACCTTCCAAAAACTTTTGATTACTATGTAATTTGGACTGGTTTGCAACAAAGACTGCTCTTTATTCTTTCCTGAGATCAGAATTCATTTACAAAACCGAAATTGTCAAGTATTAATTGAAATCGTGTGTGGAAATCAAAGTATTTTATAGCTGGAAAAATATTGCAATATGAAACTATATAATATTAAACGTGTATATACTGAACATTAAAGTATTCTTTCATGAAGGAAAACGGTGTCAGAAGCTGCCGTGCTGTAATGGGAAAAAACAAGCTTATCAAAACAAAAATCTTCAGCTGAGGGGATAGAGGATAGTCTTCCAGGAAGCCCGAACATCCCTGCTCATTACTGACGTTACTGAACAGGAAGCTGGGCCTCTTGTGCAGTTTTATGATTAGATTAACCTCCTGGTCTCGGATGGGGACTGTGTAAACAGAGTGAGCAGATGTCCTTTAGGAGATAACGCCTGTCTTGTGCTGTCAGTTCTGCATGACCAGCAAGAAATTATCTGACGAACATGTGGGTGAATCCTAATCCAACAGGAATATTTCTCACAGAAATGTAGAGTAATTGCATATCTTAAACAAATAAATCCTAACAAGCGGTGTCAGGAACTCTGTTGGTTATTACTTCCTGTGAGTGCACAGTAATGAAACTAAATTTTTTAAAAATTCGTATTAAAGTTATGTCTTTTATGATTAAAGAATCCCCTGTGTGTGTGTGTGTGTGTGTGTGTGTGTGTGTGTGTGTGTGTGTGT
>NW_024582365.1:4950774-4967497 GCF_018398535.1 Haplochromis burtoni
TGTGCGTGCGCAATGATGAGTGCAATCCCATTATTTATTATGATCTGAATAATGCAGCCCACCATGAAAATGTGGTCTGGCTCTGTTCATAGTCCTACCATGGTGTAGTTATGAGCCACATTAAGCAGGTCCACACAGCCCTGGGCATCTGCAAAGGAACGAATTCCCAGGCAATTGGAGGGATGAAGCTGTTTCATCAGAAAGTTACAGCAAACCTGGATGACTTGTGAAAGCTGGAGGAGACAAGCTGCTGCCAGTAAACTCTCAATGGTCTCCTCTTTCAGCTCAAGGACACCTGCAATGTCACAACATGGAAACTACATGAAAAACAACACATGACCGAAACTGCATGGAAGCAGTTTTGCGATTAACATTTGAATCAAATAAAAGGCATCAACAGCTAAATTATAGCATTAATAATGAAATCACTTAAAATCTTTTACAAGGATAGCCATTATTATGATTTTTACCACACAACTTTTAAACTGTAAAAAGTAGATATTTTGATTAAAGCATATTTCCCAAACAGCCATTTGCCCAGTTTAAAAAAAAGAAGCAATTTTGTGTTGAAGTCCTGCCCAGTCTGCCAGCTGTATGATGAATTGTCTTATTGATCCGTTTTAATCATGCTGCATTTCAGAAGTCTCATAACTACTTACAAGGGCTAGTGAATGTCTTTATAAGCACTCACCAGTGTAGGCAAAATGAACCAGGGATCTGAGGGCTTCTGGATCCACTCCCTCCATCTTTATCTCTTCTTGCTTCGCCTCTCTCACGTCACTCGTGAACATAGCAGCAAAGTAGTCCGACACAGCACTTAAGACCAATCTGCCATAAAGAAAAAAGATCAATGAATTGGGTTACATGTTGGTGGGAGATCTATGGTCTTGTGGTTTTAAGAATGCCCCCAAATGAAGCTCTGCTTCCTAACAAACAGCATGCCTCACATGACTCAATACACCATATTCATAATGTACTGTCAGTGTACTTATTCCATTTTACAGTGATTTATAGCCCCCTTCCACCACTGTATGATTCCACTTTGTCAGCCTGTGATAAATTATTTTATCCCACATACAGTATGTTATGTTAATAGCTACAATGGTCAGACTTGTAATTATGTTAACTAATTTGTCTAGCAAGCTCAAGCAACAAGCTTGTGGATTCATGAAGGAAATGTGAATGAATAAATCAGTCAGCATACATTTACACGCGCTTACGGTTTCTAATATGGATTTTTATGGTTTAAACTTTGCTTTACATGATTGTATCTGAAAGTAGAATTTAAAAATCCAGCTATAAAAATTCAGGCAACTAAGTTACTAAGATACTTCTTTTCTGGCACTGTGGAACGTACCAGATCCTTAACATAATATACCGTGTGGATAGACATACAAGCAGATCCACACAATGGTTCTCAGCAGTCAAGAGATGCCATGAAGTGGATCACAATATTTGTCCATGTACAGATTTTAATGTAGGAATAAGGCTGGGCAATGGTGTAATTAGATCACACCGGAGGAGATATTAGAATGCAAACCAGTGAACATTGAGTTTGCATACCTTTCTTGTCACCGGAAAATCAGAAGAGACTTTCTTTGAATTTCAAAGCTCATCCAATTATCCCCCATATAGATCAAACTGACCAAATTTATTGCAAACTGTGGTCCAGACCAAAGTCTGACTGCCTGCATTGCTATCTTAACGAAATGCATCCAGATGAGCTTCTTTTTAACTCTGATCTAAAGCAGTAAGTAATTAATGAAATCAAAGCAGACAGAAGCACAAACACCAACCTGTGAGCCGGTATCTTGTGGTCCCCTGCTATCAAGAGGACATCACACAGTTGCTTGTGCTGGAGGTAGGTCTCCATTTTCCGGAATGTCTGTTCCGCATGGTTTGTGGCTTGGAAAAACTCATCTGAGGAATTGGTATTCATTCTGGAGAAGGTGCTCAGAACCAACCTGTGGAAGAAGAGCAAAGAGAGAGGAAGAAAAAAGACGTGGTGTAATTTAAAAATATAAAAACAATTAACCCTGACTGTATGACTGCAGTATCTTTACAGTCTGTGCGGTATAATCAACATGTTGCATTTTTAACACAGCATTAAAAATAGTTTGCCCCTCCCTATAGGTATGGAATCTAGGCATGTTTAAATGTTTGTCTGTTTGTTTGTTTGTTTGTTTGTTTATGATGAACTAACACAATATGCAGGGAAATCCACTGAGGGAACACAATGGTTCTTAGCATTCAAGAGATTTCATGTGATCTCTTTAATTCAGCCATTCAACTAAGGGCTCCAATATTGACAACATCATGCAATGGATCACAGGGTTTGTCCATGAATAAGCTGTAATGCAGGAATACGGCTGGGCAATGGTGTAATTAGATCACAGTGGAATAGAAATTAGGATGCAAACCAGTGAACACAGAGTTTGTATACCTTTCCCATCATCAGAAAATTAAAAGAGACTCTTTTTTTTTTTTAATTTCAAAAGCTGCCTAGGGAACAAAGCAAAAATATTAATCTACTAGTTTTAAATGGGGAAAAAAAAATTATATTTTGTTTGTTTGAGTTGAGCTAACACAATATGCTGCTGAATAGACGTATCAGCAGATCCATTGTGTTCACTCAGTGGATCTGCTTGTGATCTGTTTAATTCAGCCATTCATCTGGATTTTTTTATTATTTGCTTTTGTTTATTTATTTATTTTTTTGCATGATTTTGTCATTTATGAAATCTAATACCAATGTAGGAGCAGCGACTCCATTTCTAGAAGACATGAAACACAAGTTAGCAGCGCTGTGACAAATTATTCAAGAAAGTGTATTACTCTCACTTGCTGTTAACTCTTTCTGTCCAAATATGAACTAAAAACAAAATTAAATAGCTGTACACAGCAAGATAAACAGCAAATTACCAACGACACAAAAGAGCTTATTTGGACACATTGCACTCCTGAATCCTTTTTTCCCTGCAGTGAATCTGCATCTTTCTTGCCACTCTAAGCTGAAATTAAAACTCTTATGGACTAAACTCCACACATAAGTGGATAACTAAGCACTGCAGTCCAATGGGACAAGCCAGCAGCACAATCAATGCAACAGCTTTGCAGCGAGAATGCGCGCATGCCTTTTTGTCTGTTCCTGTGTGCCTCTGCATATCTGGGTGTGCATGTGTGTTTTCCAAAAAAACAGCGACTTAACAAGTGAACCAGCCTGTTCCTCACAGCATTGTGGTAAGGCTGAGTCCCCGTCCCCATAGGCTGCTAGATTACATGCTGTTTTATAGGCATCCGGGTAATCCCTCACACTCATGGCAAATATTGCAGCCCAGTCACTTTGGTGTCCTTCACAGGAAAAGTCTACTCAATGACATTTAGAGTTGTTTGTTATGCTACATAAACACCCAAGCCGTCTCTCTGGGGGAATTTACAGTCATCTCATGGCGCTTCTACTGTGTAAAGACTGATAGTGCTCAAGAAAAAAAATGTCACTGCTATTTTAAGCAACACTTTATGTCCCCCGCTCATTACTACTCATATGCTGATATGAGAGCTGCATAAAGCAGTGAAGTTACAGATTTGTCAATACAAATGAACCGAAAACCCTGTAAAGCTTGGCAGAGCAATATATTGGCATGCAGTGGGATTGATACTGCAGGAAAGATGGAGGGCGTTTTATTGACATCCTGATTAATACGCTATTATAAAAATTTTCAGCCGAGCGTGTGACTTTCTCCTCTTTCACTATTAAAAGCTAAAACATTTTCCATCCAGGCATTGTTTATACAGCACACTAGTTATACCATATCCTATGGTCTAAGCTTTATTGGGAGACTTTATGCTAAATTCAAATGTAATTTATTGCCCTGTCATGATATTCCCCACTGACTCCAGAGTCTCGGAGAGGAACACCAAACAAGACTGAATAAACAGTTGGGCCATAAAACTGAGATGCATTGCCTTTGTATTGGCTCCAAGGCATGCTGTAAGGATTTTTCATGCCTACCAATCTCTCCGACACTAATTGCTTTGGTATCACATTCTAGGGAGCAGTAAATTTGCTCTGAGGTGTATATTTTGCTTCCAATAGTGGGCTGGATCATCACAGGTATAGCCCATTTTTATAGAGGCACTAAAACCCTAGAACACCCATCTCCAAAGAAGCTGCTGTACAGACAATGCTCTACATTGCACAAGGCACACTACAAAGCAATCCACATAAAGCCGCATTGTCAGCGAGCATCCAGATTTCTTTTGTACTGTACAAACTGAAGCATTTTTTTTTTGCATCTACTTAAAGTCAAAACTATAAGAAGTTAAATAATAAGACAAAACACAATAAGAAAAACTAGAACAGAATTGGAGATTCTGCCTTATTTATCATCACACCTTATACTACATCAGTTTTCCTTCACTGAGCACATATCACCCCAAGTCTTGTCATATGCTCCTCACACCCTCTCAGAGCTATCACACCACAGTGTGACTAATTGCTTCTGAGACACTGCATATTTAAAAATTCCACTATGCAGGTGAGGCAGAGGCAATGCAATATTTATTGCATTTGTCAGGACTTGTAGCCCAATTGTGTAACTTTTGACCACAAGATACAGATAAATACATGCAAACAATACATGAATAAATAATAATAGACAGCAGGTCATTTAAAATACCTGAAGGATTGTTAGACTGTTTATGTAGTTTTGTCATCAGCTTTTAAACCTTTTTAGCTATAAATTTATGTGTCAGATATGTTGTTGAAATTCTCGTTCTTATTCCAACTGATGTCAACTCCATCTCTCTATGTGAGTGCCAAATGTGAAATGAATCTTTGAAAATGGATTAGAGCAGCCATTTTCCCCAGAATTCTACTGAGTAGCTTGAGTTGTGTGGAAAATCCAACAATTCCTACAAAGCTTTATACAGCTTGTGCCAGCTCTATATATTCAATGAGATCCTTTTCTTTCTGTACTCTGACAGTCAGTATACTGCCACTGGGCTTTATGTTGGAAAGATTTTATACACTGGCTGTAATAACTTGATCCAGGCATCGAGACTGAGATGATATTTTTGCACAAACATAGTTTTCTCTCTGCTTTTTTTCCCCGTGTCACTGAAGATTGCAGCTTCTTGGTGATGTCTTTTTTTCCCTTCCTGTGCCATTGTTATTGTGGGCATACCCATTACCACCATAGCTTGTGAAATCTGCTCTGACTGTAGTCGAATGGGCCAGGGTGAATGCAGTTAGCAGAAGGGTGTGTGGGTGTGTGTGTGTGTGTGTGGGGGGGGGGTCACAGCAATAATATTTTGTCTCCCTAAATATTTTCAGTGATCCCAGAGGTCATGAAAGCAAGACAAGAGAAAACAAAAAGGGTAAAAGATGAGTGTCCTCACAAATGTAGAAACACATGCACATGTGTGTATTAGGAGCTGGGGGCGTCCTGTAAGTGAAAAAATGTGCAGATCTTAGCAGAAATCTCCTTACTGCTTTGCTGGTGGCAGGTTAACTTGCATAAGGTATGAGGATGTCATATTGTGGATTGTGCATAATTTATATAAATCTGATGTTCGTGGCTAAATAAATTAGTCAGTGATCTTACAGCAGTGTCAGTGCGCCCCAGGGTGGCTGTGGCTACAATGTAGCTTGCCATCACCAGTGTGTGACTGTGTGTGTGAATGGGTGGATGACTAGATGTGTAAAGCGCTTTGGGGTCCTTAGGGACTAGTAAAGCACTATACAAATACAGACCATTTACCATTTTACCATTTCAATGGAACCTTGTATATACTGGATATTTAAAGGCACTTGTTATATAATGTTTATAGTTGTAACTTTAAAGTTTCTATACTTTACAAGGGGGCCACTAAATGTGGTAAATGTGGCATTTTCCTAAATCTTACCAATGCTATGTAATTGTGCATATTGTGATTGATTTATATTTTAGTCTGTCATAATTAGAAAACTGATCACAGTCTGCACCTCCTTAATCTATTTCAGTGCAAAGTGCTATGAGTGAAACTGCTGAACCAAGTCATGGCCCCTTCTATGGTATCAACGGAAGATTCATAAAAATTCATGTCTCATTTGAACAGAAATTACCAAATGTGGGCGGCACATAATGCGTGTATTCTCTGTATTGGTCAAAGCCTTGTATAAGCACAAAGAAATTTTTTATGTTAATTCTGGCTTCATCTTTAGCTTCCATCTAAGATTGCCTTTGGCATACAGAACACTGATTGGGCAAACAACATTCACAATTTATTACAGGCAATAACACAATCACCTAAACCCTCAGGGTGTAATTTAAAGATTACAACAGAAAGTTTGTGTTTTGCAGTTTACAAATATCTTAAGGATGCATCAACTGGATGTGTCACACATAGACCTAATAAGCCTTGTGCCATTATGAAGAACTGGACAAATATCTGAATTACTGCTGCTGACAGGGGGTAAGGTGGTGGTATTTCTTTTCCAAGGTGGTGGAGAGGGAATTGAGATATCATTCATAGTAACAGCACGCTGACTCAAGCCACTGTTAGTGTTTATGTGGGAAAGGTCAGGGTTTCCATTCCATTCAGGTTAACTTCTGCCATATATTTTCTGTCAACTGTAGAAAGAAGCTATTTGGATGAGAGTCACGAGGACAGAGCAAATATACAGTATGTAGATGCAGCATTTGGGGCATTAAGAGCAAGTGTGGGAAACAGCAACCCATTTACTATACTATTTGATTCAATAGCTTCCACACACAGTATGTAGAAGTAACTTGGACAGTAAATGTTTTGTAACCACAGCATAAATGTGTCACTGACTTTTTGTGTTATTATCTAAATACTCATTGCATGTGTCAGTTTTTTTGTCTTTCTATATGTTTTGGTATAACAACATTACATAAAATCTTGTAAATATACAGCCACAAGAGGTGCACAGTTTTCATTGAATTTGCCAGATAATTCAGTTTGACAGTAATCTGAGTTGAATTCTACTATGAATGAAAGAAAATGGTGGGACGAAGACATTATATGAATGAAAACTAGTCACTGAGTGGCATATATCTCAAAATGACTGACAGGTATTTCCTAGCTGTAGCAAAAGGCCAAACTTTTGTGTTTTTCACTGCCAGCAGAACTCATTTGTGAGATTCAGCCTGAGGGATTGTCACAAATTATGTGTCAAGGATTTATGATGTGAGACATAATAAGGCCACCCAGCTGGTAGAGTAAATGAATGTGCATATCTCAGTGACATCCATACATCTGCTTAGCTGCAGATGAACATGTGAGCCATGATGTGTGACACAGCCACTGGTGTAATTCACCAGGCTACATCGTACATCCATCCCAAAGTCATTTCCAGCAAGTACTCCTTCACAGTTATTGAGTTGGTGTATTTCCATTAAGCACAGCCGTGACTGAAAAGTGGCATTATGCAATGCACCTATTTATTTCTGCAATAACTGCTCACGACTAAATTTTACTTTCCAACTATTTATTGTACTGAATGATCAAAAAATATTGGACTCGTCGTCATATAAAGCATTTGCTCACAGGGCGAATTTTAACATGGGAAATGATGAAATGTCTGTCAGTACTGAAGAGTCGCGTTCTGTTTAGATTTTTCACAGGTTAGGCTGGCAAAGCAAAATGTAAAATAATTCACAATAATGTCTTAAATGAATAAGGCTACAATCAAACACATAAGAGCAGAGTATATGCTCCAACAAAAACAGAACCATTTTAATATTTCAGAATCGTGTGAATGTGACGACTGTGCTGTATTTTACATGACCAGCATGAACTCAAGGTCCCCGAGAGCCAGACCGTTACACATTTTTACTGTGAGTCACATCTTTTATGCATGCACTTTTCACACATAGGGACTCAAAAAATATGAACATCTGCCAATTATGCCAACACACAGTGCAGGATGTTGAATTGATTCCAAAACTGTACCTTAGCTGAGAATTATTCATGTTCTTCCCCGAGAACCAAACCATCCACTGACTGTGATATCTATTCAATTCATATTGACACGTTTTTGGCTGTAGGTAGAGACTATGTATTGGGAATTAGGTGCTTTTTTTCTCACTGAGCTCTGTACAAAAACATAGGGGAAGGTTTACTTTCATTGTTCACTTCCTCACCAGGTGTACAGAACAAAAGCGTACAGAAATCAGCAATGCTTAAGGACCAATTCACCTTAGAATGTCACAGCCGAGATAAAAGGAAACTTGGTCTTTTCATCTTTAATATGACGTGCTTTTAGTCTTCTGCCAGACAGTGTGTGCACGCGTGCAAACACACACACACACACACACACACAGAAACACACATATAGAACTCTAACCTATTTACTTCCTGGAAGAAGCTGTAGGATCACATGGAAGTCAGAGGAAAAACACAACATGAAAAGGCAGGGGGAAGGATTTATAGCTGTAAAACTCACTTCAGTATAGGATTTGTAATAACATTCTGCTAGAAAATAAATCAAACATCATATACCAGCCACTAGCTTGAATAGCTTTTAGCTCATAAAGTGGATGTAGTTGTGCTCGGCAGTCTAGATAATTCATGCGATTGCACTGCTTCTTCTTTTTATAGGTCCAGTACTTGTTATGTGATGTAATCACTCCTTCCAGCTATCCTTTTATATTTCTATAGTAGAATGCCATAGTGTGCCTTGTTAAAACAAAAACACTCTTTCAAAGGAATACTGTGCATGTAACCTGGACCACAACACACTCAGAGGAGCAGGAAAAGCCTCAGCTTTCAGTTCAATGAATAATTAAAAGGATGTTTTATTGGTTCATCCTGCCTAACATGCTGTGGACAATGAGAGAGAGCTGTCCCCAGGTGAGCCATGGTAGAAGCTGAATAGCCTGAGTAAACTGGAAAATGATGGCTGTGCAGTTCATTTAATCTTTGCATAATTAGAGGATCTACATGCATAATGGCACAGCTAATATTTAAGTTAAAATGCAGTTTCACAATGTTTAGCCATTTTTAAGTATGACTGTTATATCTTTATTATTTAAAGTTGGGTTGTTCTCTTTTTTTTACTGATAACAACAAACACTTTTTAAAAATTTAATCAAGGGGATACTGCCCAATGTGTAATTTTTTTTTTTTAGTTGCT
This sequence comes from Haplochromis burtoni, assembly GCF_018398535.1. NCBI lineage: Eukaryota > Metazoa > Chordata > Actinopteri > Cichliformes > Cichlidae > Haplochromis > Haplochromis burtoni. The sequence goes on from NW_024582365.1 coordinate 4,959,917, forward strand.
TATTTTATTCAGTAGCTATATTTTCACTGTGAAACCTGAAGAAACCATGTATTTATAAAAGAGCATCCCATAACCAGTGTCTGCTAACTGAGTATATGATCAAAAGTGACCGTTATAGCACTTTACACAGTCTCCTAATTTCTAACACCTAATAACAGTCATACCTTTCTCTGGCCTCCAGCTCTGCAGGGTCTTCTGTGGAACTCTTTACATCTTCTTGGCCAGTGTTTGTGTCATCTTTCCTTGTTGTACTGGGAGAAGAACTGTTCTTTGAAGAATCTTCGCTGGCCTGGGAACCTTGGATGGTGCTCTGCTGATGATGCCATGATTGATGACCTGCTCTGACATAGACAGGTGTGGGGCCTGGCGTTGGTGCCAAGATGCTGTGTACTGGGCTGTTAGTCTTCCGAAAACCTCCAACACCTCTTTCCCGCGAGTGACTTTTCAGTCGTCCCTGGACAGGCGTTCCTCTGTGGTCCAGGCCATCCTGCTGAATGTAACCTCCTCCACCACCAACCCCACCGCCTCCTCCACCAGCCGAACCTTGGGATGAATGGCTGAACCAGCGCCAGCGAAGCCTGAGGATCTGTTTCACGTCAAATTCCTTCTTCCCTGACACAGACATCCTCCTCTGGGTTTGGAGAATAAGGCAAGGGAACGTTGAGTCCCCAAAAACATGGAGAGCAGAGAAGAGAAGAGCCTTGGTTTCAGTCCTCACTGACTACAGTGTGCCTCTTCTCTTCCGTTATTGTCTCATTACTATCATGACCACCCCCTCCTCCTTCTATTACTCCTCCGTTGTTCTTTTAGTGGAGATGGAAAGCAGTCCTCTGCAGCTATTGTTCTTGTGCCTTAGACTACAACCCTCCCTCCAGTTCCCCCTCTCTGTCTTTCTTTCTCTTTTTTCCTCCTGTGCTGCTGTTTCTGTTTGTTGCTGCTGCTGCTGCTGCTGCTGCTGCTGTGCTGAGTTAATGCACATGCATGATCCACACTCCCTCCCCTTCGCCTCGTCTATTTCGCTTTCTTTCTCGCTCTTTCTCTCTCTCTCTTTCTCTCCAGCTCTGCGTAGACCCCTTCGATTCTGTTCTGTGTGTGACCATGAGTATGTTCTCTGTATGTGTATGTGAGCTGGCTGCTCTTGCTGTGATGTGGAGGTGGGGTATCGTAGAACCTAGATGATGAGGTCACACCGTAACAAAGTAAATCACTGCTTGTTGAATGAGGAACACAGGAAGCTAGCTAACTACTATATACTAGTTCTACATGCTAGGATCATTTGCAGGGGCTCTTATTACATTAATCTACGTGGATGCACATTCATGCTTGTCTATAAACAGAAAATATGAGATACATTAATCTCAAACAAATAAGCACCACATATCACCTCACGCTGTTAAATGGCAGAGAAATTAATTTCACACTAATACACACATTTATGCAGTATGCCATTTTCACATCAAACAGAATCTCATGGGAGAATGTGTCAATGTAGGTGCCCATGCAGAAAAAATATATTCCCCTTCACTGTCTTGAAAGCCCCCTGTAATTACAAGTGAAAAGACTACATACTGATGAGCCTTCAAGGTCATTACAAACCTTCTTCCGCAGTCAGGCATTATATTTTACTGTTCCTTCCTAACATATACTTGAACATATTTCAAAGTAAAAGTGACAGAACAACAGTGTATATGTTTGGACAGCATTTACAGATTTTTTATTTCATTTGTTACCCATTGTAAACTAGGAAAATTAGTGGTGAATACTTTATAACACCTTTTTTTTTTATCTGAATAGGATCAGGATGTTTTATGTATTTCTGCAATGGAATAGCTCAGTCAGATTTAATGTTTTGCACCTTAGCTTCCCACTACTATTTTCACAGATTTTATTGCTGTATTACAAAGTTACAACAAGTTACAACTTTTACTACTGTGAAATAGATGAAAATGATAATGCAGCAATGTCTTTGTGTATTTATGCCCAATATTTACTTCACTCAAAAAAGTGAGAGGAAACCCTCTCAAAATGCCTTTATCCTCCTTGATCAGCTCGAGCTAAAATATGGGTTATTTGTTGGGGCAGTTGCACATATATTAAATTTCTTTTTACCTCTAAAATATGCTTAAATATATTGCTCTAGGAGGTTGTGCATTGCCAATGACATTATCAAAGGATTAAGAATTCTAGTCTGTTTATTTGTCTATTTCAAAACAAGCTCTTTGAGTCTTTAAATATCCTCCTGAGACCCAGTAATTCATTCATCTACCATAAAATTCCACTGTCAGTTACCATCAGTGCACACAGCTAAATGTACCTTTACAAGGAAAATACATGTATTGCAGAAACAAAACAGAGGTCTGCCATGTACAATATTGTATTAGTTTTTCTTAATTGCTTTGGCATTTTCTCTGATCAAACATACAGCCATACACTAAAGTTAACTTGCAAAATGCTTTCTCCAAACCTTTTCATCTGTTAAAATTAGAGATGGCACAATACCACTTTTTTATGTCCGATACCGATACCAATATCATAAATTTGGATATCGGCGATACCGATATGAATCCGATATAGTGTGTTTTTTAATCAATAAAACTGTTTTTTTAATATCTTGCTGCTTTTTGTATAAGTTCATACTCAAGTTAAAAAAAACAAAAAAACAAAACAAAACACTAAAGCTATTCTGTTATACCTGTATGCAAAAAATGCACTGCACCCAAAATATTTCATAGTTCAGCAATACTGATCAATCTAATAAACTTAAACCTACTCCATCCTCCCTATTCTGGTATTTTAAAGAGTAAGCAACCTAACTAATAGGGCTCTAAAACTCCCAGCAAAAAAAAAAACAAAAACTAAAAAATAAGGAACCACCCCCCACCCTCCACCTCATGATGCTTAATCGAAGTAATCAAATTTAATTTGATGCAGTGTGAAAAAAATTGCACAGAAATAAATTATTTTTCAAGAATAATTAAATAGATTCAACATCTTTCTTCAACAGAACTGCAGACTGCACAGATGGTACCTTCCCAAAGGAAAAAGTACTATAGCTTACTAGGGTATATTAGACTTAATAGTTACTATATACAGTAATGGACTTCTATTCATTTTACATCAGAGTAAAACTTTGGGTGTAAGATTCAGATAATTATTTAATAAAAGCTCAACATTTTAAATGAGAATAAGAAAGAAAAGTATGTCTTTGTGCCCCCTTCTCCCTGTTAATGCCCTATCGGCCCCCCTGGCTAAACTTTGCTAGATCCGCCCCTGCACAGTTACCAGCCGTCAGCTACGTAGAAAAGAATCCTGGTCTAGAAAGTAATATTAAATAAATTCTAACAACAGATTATCAAGCTTAAACGTGCTTCTGTTATTCAGCCGCTGGTGTCCTCTTTCTGGTGCAAAGTGGGAGATAAACAAACAAGAGAGACGGACTCGCGACAGAAAAGCCGATCAGCTGATCACTGATCAGTTTCATGATTGAAGTAGCAGCAGAAGACGGAGGGGGAGAGAAGAGGCAGTCGCTCCATATATCGGTTGTTAAGCTTAACGCGGGAATGCTTTACATTCAGAGATGAACTTACACACTTGCTTTACTTCTCTCTGGGATCACTTCCTCGGAGATGAAATGCCGGATTGGTAGCGAGGCTACAAATACACACAGCCGCTCTATCACCACACTGCTCCCACGTGCTACGGTTATGAGGAGAGTTATGCCTTGTCGAAAGTTTTGTGAGGTGCTTTTTTGATATTTAATGGATCGGATTACATTTTTTATTTTTCTCCGATATCCGATACAGTAATTTACGTCAGTATTGGACCGATACCGATACGTAATATCGGATCGGTCCATCTCTAGTTAAAATTAAGGTTTTGTGGATTAAAAGTTCCTTAAATATGTTGTCAGATTTGCATCAGTATATTCAAATTTCCAGGTTTTCACTACCCTTTAATGTACTTTACAAGACAAGAGTCATTTTTATAAGAAAAAACAACTTTTGATGTGTACCAACAAAAACTACATTGTGCAATTGTGTGTTTCAGTAGCAAAACAGTGCTGGAAATGAATGTTCTCCTTTGCAGTTTAACATGAAAGCGAACTAGCATGCAAGCTAGAACTACCTGCGGCACTCTTCTTCATCACCCTCTACCATATATCCTTACAGATGAAGCTTTCAAAACACTATGCATCTTTCTCCAAGACAGTTTCTTACTTGAATACATCAGACAGTGATTTTCTCCTAATTTGAATGCAGAAGCTTAGACAGGACTCAGTGAAACTTTAAATTTTCCCTTTTCCACTGCAAATATATTCTCCACATATTAATTCATCTTAGTCTAGAAGCTGGATTTAATGTTTTATAAGATATTTTTTTTAAAATCAAGGTGCAGATGTGGGGAATTGTATCCTGACTAGATGTGTTAAAGGAATATTAAAACAGTTGTGTGAAAAAAAAAGTCTCATAAAACATCCAATCCAACAATTTTTCAAAATGCTACCAATAATGCATCATGACAACAGAATGGATTCTTAATGAAAAAATACATTAGAAAGTCCAAGTATGCGATAATGCACAGTGACATCGCAATGGGTCATTTCTTTTGTTTGCACAGAAGTCAAGGGCACAGTCTAGCTGTACACTGCACAACACATGAAATGTGAGATGCCAGATTGGCGTGGTCAACTATATTATCGTCCAACATCTGTCTCCCCACTACACATACCATAGCTGCATGCCTAGTCAGTCACTGAATGTAAGCGGTCGGTTTAGAGCAGCAGTCCATTAAGATTGGACAGTCAAATGTCTTAAATGATATATATTACATTAAATTGTGTAAAAATTCAAACTACTAAATTAATGTAATGCCTTCCTTGAAATCCCTTGATCTTTTCCTTTGTTTGCTTGTTTTTGTTTGTTGCTATCTAATTATGTATCACGAATGCTAGCTAATTATTTATTTTGAAAATGTAAGAACGAGCTTGTATCTCAACATGTGTGATGTGATTTGTTGGGCAGAGACTACCAAGATCCAATCAAAGAAAATGCCATCAAAACATAAAAAAACACACACTAACACACTATGTTCTCTCTTCATTACAAGCACTCAAATGACAATCATGAAAGTACACTTGTACATGCACACACCAAAAGCCACTTCGATTTTCCACACAATAGAGATTTCAACCTTTAAAACAGAAGACTACCTAATAGTTTGCTATTACATTCTTAACTCAGTTTATGTAGAAAGGAAATTCGGTTGTCAACTTACTATGAAAGCCAGAAAATTGTGTTTAGTCTGTGATTTTATGGCTGAAGAAGCAGACAAGACTGCTGTATAGCAAACTATGGACTATGGCGTACTATTTAGGAAATTATTAGACAGGTTTGAACACAGTATTTAGTTCTGTCTGGCAAAGGAAAGACAAAGGTCTTTCAATAGGCAGTCTGTGAATAATTTCATTTCTTCAACATTCACTTCACATATTTTAACTTTCCATATGTTCATCACAAATATATTTAACTTCATAAAACATATATTTGCAATATACGTCTTGTTTATGATTGGCCCTTCTTGCATCTAAACTAATTTATGCTTTCAGTTTATATTGTTTGGCAAAACGATCATCTGGCAAAAGGGACAGTGTGAGTTAAATTACAGCAAATATCTACAAAACAGTAATATTTAGTAATCTTTCTTCTTACCTGAGAAACTGATTTGAAGTATATTCCTCAACATTCAAATGGTGGAAGGATCTTTTAAAATGAATGGCCAACAGGGATGATCCTCATGACTGCTCAAACTCTTTCACTACAGAATTGTTTGCTTCTCCAGAAAGGAAAGGGGCACTTTCCTCTTTTGAAGGAAACTCCTGATAATTTCCTTCCTCTGTACGACAATAACAACTGCATTCAAGCAACCAGGTCATATCCTGTGTTTAAAGCAAAGCTTTCACAAAGCCCTTTTCAATAAGAGGTGTCTGTTACGTTTGTGTTGATGAAATTTAATGTGTCATAGATTTTTAACTATAACATATTACAATTATTATATAAAACCATTAAACGTGGTATTTTTGTGAATTACCAGTAAATTTTAAGTATTTATAGTATATATTTATAAATATTGTATTTCTAATCTCATTAAATAAAATAGTCAGATATGAAAAAAAAAAGGTTTAAAACATCTTGCAATAACGTAAGTCCTCGTGATATCATTACAAAAACGCAAGTTAAAAGTGTTTTGAAGAATAATCAGTATCAGTGATGTTGTATTTTAACTCAACCACTGGGGGGTGTAGTCACATTTTAGTTTTATATGGCCATACTCAATATCATAAAGGTTAATGATTTAATATTAACCGGAATTTAAGACTGGTCCCCATAAGATATAAACCACAAGGTTAAAAGTAAGTAAGTCTTACTGGGTGAGGATGTGGGTAATTATAGAGGCTACAAACCCAGAAACATGGGGTATAGTACATCAGTAGTGAAATAGATACTTGGTTTTACCACAAGTTCACTTGCAGTGTTTCAGTACAGTGTTGAGCTATTTTAAAGTGTTAAATATAAAGATGGAAAAGATTCTTCATTATTCATATTTTTTCATTATTCATTATTAATAAAAATGTATATAATTCCATTTTTTGTTGCTAGATGATAAATATGGCATTGTGATTTGAACTCTTTGAACAAATGCTACTTCCAGATGATAATACATGTTAGCATAATAGGTCACTACCAGCGTCAACACATGTTACAGTGTTGTAGCTGTGTTTGATTTGTTAAGGTGTGCTGCATAAGTTAGTGTAATTGGGTTTTTTTTTGTTTGCTTTTTGCTTTTTGTTTTGTTGTTTGTTGTTGTTTGTTGTTGTTTTTTTTTGTTGGGTTTTTTTAATGTGCGTGAATGTTTGTCTTTAGGGGGGGGGGCTTTTTTAAAGGAAAATGGGGAAAGAGACCCCTAAAAGTAAAACCTCAGTATTTTTTGCTTATTTGTTTGTTTTTGGTGTTTTGTGAAACACAGTTGAGGCAGGTAAGGAGCTTTTAAGTAAAACAGTTTTATTTTATTTTATTATATATTTCTGCTTTCTGTACAATCCATAGTATCACAAGCAGTGACACAGGTCTGCAATTATTTACTTTTTTCATTAATGCAAAAGGCCTTTGGTTTTGTTGAAGAGTAAATGTGTGTACTTTGGTGAGCTTCATTTTGAGAATAACTCCAAACTAGTAATAAAAATTGAAGACACATTACAGACCTTCTAAATTTGAATTAAGAACTCTGGAGTCAGGTATAAATTTGTTGTGTTTTGTTTTTACATCAATTTTTGAAAAGCTCATCATTTTTACTAAAGTATATTATTTTTTTTGCGGGTCATATTTAAAATTTAAATTAAAATAAAAATAAAAAAAAGTTGGAAATATTTGAATTTATATATAATGGATATAAAACAAATAAAAGTCAGATTTTTTATTTTTATTTTGTTTTAGTGATATTGAGTTGTACAGTATATGTTCAAGGTTCAAGGTTCTTTACTTGTCACATGCATAGTTATACAAGTATAACACACAGTGAAATGTA
>NW_024582365.1:4967520-4983847 GCF_018398535.1 Haplochromis burtoni
AATCTGTTGACTCTCTCTCCCTCAGCTGGTCGACACAATGCAATTTAAATTAACAGAGTTGGCAAAAGCCAATATAAACTAAATGTGACAGGAGGCATTTGGTGCAAAACCCTCCATTATTTAAAAAAAAAAAAAACTACTGTTAACTAAATAATGAAACTAAGCTTCCACTTCAGCAACTTATCAGTGACATAGGTGTTTTTTTTTAATTATTGTGTTTTTTAAATTAATGTAACTTATAGTTTAAGTATATCAGTAGAATATATAAGAATAATTACATAAAAATCATTTTACTGTCAACTCTCTAATTCAATTCGATTATATTTATTCCGTGCCAAATCACAACAACAGTCGCCTCAAGATGCTTCATATTGTAAGGTTGACCCTACAATAATGCATACAGAGAAAAACCCCAACAATCATATGACCTCCTATGAGCAAGCACTTTGGCGACGGTGGGAAGGAAAAACTCCCTTTTAACACGAAGAAACCTCTGGCAGAACCAGGCTCAGGGCGAGGTGGCCATCTGCCACTGGCTGGGGTGAGAGAAGGAAGACATGATAAAAGGGAGCCAGAGCCATAGGTGAGTAAAGAAGAAATACTCAATGCATCATGGGAATCCCCCAGCAACATACACCAATTGCAGCACACCTAAGAGAGGATTCAGGGTCACCTGATCCAGCCCTAACTATATGCTTTAGCAAAAAGGAAAGTTTTAAGCCTAATCTTAAAAGTAGAGATAGTGTCTGTCTCCCAAATCCAAACTGGAAACTTGTTCCATAGAAGTGATGCCTGAAAACTGAAGGCTCTGCCTCCCATTCTTCTTTTAAATACTCTGGGAACAACAGTGCAAGAGCGAAGTGCTCTAATGGGGTGATACAGTACTATAAGGTCATTCAGATAAGATGGGGCTTGATTATTCAAGACCTTGTATGTGAGGAGCAGGATTTTGTAATAATAATTATGTAACTGAGTAAAAGTTGACATTTCCTTTTTTAAATAGCTGAACTGCTTTAATACCCCAACAAAACTGGTGATCTGTCAGACCTGTGAACGGCTGGGTGAATAAAAAAAAGATACAGAGCCCTACGAAGATAAGAATTTCAGTTGTTAGCTTTTCCAATGAAGTATATAAGCAAGTTAAGATATTACATATCTGTAAAAACTACTCTCTGTTTCATTATGTTTTATTCACCCTTATTATGATTTTTTTTTTTATTATAATGATTAAACAAACACTATTAGAAATATATTTTCTGTGTGTGTCTTTCTGTGTGGAATTTGCATGTTCTCCCCATGTTTGTGTGGGTTCACTCCAGGTACTCCGACTTCCTCCCATAGTCTGAAGACATGCCGTTAGTGGGGTTAGTTTAATTGACGATTCTAAATTGCCCATACGTGTGAATGGTTGTGTTACCCTAAATAGCAACATATACTGATTTTCTTTTAAAACACTTTGAATTCAAAAAGTTTTTTTATTTAGTTTATTTGGCAGATTGCACACAAAAAAATAGACCCAAATAATGATCTCTCTTGCATCTAGTCAATACTATTTCTTTGTCTATCAACAAAGAATTTGTATGCAAACAAATTAACATCAAGGGGGTACTATTTGTGACACTTAATGCAAGCATATGGTGTGTATACAAAGAGAGAGAGTGACAGAATGAAATAAAATCATTAAACAGACCATTAATGAGTGACAATAACACATGATTAGGAAAGAGATCCTGTTTAAAATAACTGAACCAAATGAATATTTGTGGTAAACGGCAAATTTAAGCAGATACATTTTGTTTAAAATGAACAGAATACTACTGACAGCACTTGAAAATGTAAAAACAGTTGCAGTATTGGTATATACATTATCACTCTTTACAATGTGTTATAAAAAGGCATCTTTACTTACTGATTATATATTATTAAAGTTTGAAAATAAAATCACTCCCTACTTAAAAAGGTAACTGTATTTGAGTGAATAAACAACATTTTAATCTTTAAAAAAAACATATTGGTTCTGTGCAATAGACCCCTGGACACAAATATACCACAACCATTCATTAACATTTATTTAATAGAATGAAAAAGAACACAGTGAGAAAACCCTGTAACAAACTATTGATGTGAGATGGCATATATTTATTAAATCTGGACTATATACAAAAAACAATATTTATCATTACAAATTAATCTTATTTACAGTTTGAAGGGATTTTAAACAATCTCATGCACTTCTGTTTGATTACTAAAAGATATTCATAATTAACCACACTGAGATGATTGTGCATGTCTCCTTAGGTTTTAAAGAAACAAAGAGCAATTTTCAATATTAGGAGAAAACATTTGGTTGCAATTGAGGTTTTAATTTGTCTCTTTATCACTTTGTGGGTGAAACTGATAGCTCAACTTTGGGGAACCTGAAACCACCTCTTGAACCACTATCACTGCTAGAGGATGAAGACAGTCTTGATTTTTTAGCAGGTAGCGAAACACCTGCACTTCCCTCCATTCGTGCTTCACTGTCATCTCCCAGTGTCACTTCATATGAGCCCTTTGACTTTGAACCAAAACCTCCAAAAGTACCAAACTTAAGCTTGCCTTTCTTTCCCTTGACCTTGCTTCCGAGATCTAAAGAAATGTCACCACCTTCAGCCTCTAATTGAGCTGAAGGAGAACTAACTCCCCCCTCATCACTGAAAGAAGAAGATCGATGTCTTGATTTCTTAAAAAGATCAAGTGAGGCCGATTTGCCTTTAGTTGACAAACCCAGTCCAGGATCACCCTCTAATTCTATTTTTCCACCCATCATTTCCCCAGAATGTACACTTAGCTCTTTAGAGGTCTTACCTGCTTTTCCACTGCTACTTAATTCTCCCTCTGATCCGTGAAGGTCACCTACACTACTGCCCTTCGCTTTTGATTTGCCAAAAATTTTTGGCATCTTTACCTTAACTTTGCCTTCTTGTCTCAGCTCTGGACTGGGAACCTCAATATTTTGAGAACTGACTTGGCAACCAATAGATGGAGATTCTGTCTTGATGTCTACACTAGCTGCAGGTTCTGATTCAATATTTCCTCCACTTTCTTTGGTTTCCACCTGTGGTAACACAATGCCAAACTTTGGCATTGTGATTTTGGTAAATGTGACTTTACCCTCTGGGTACTGAAGGCCACCACTTGCACCTCCTCCTGAAGCACTTGCGTTTATTTCTGAATCAGTCCCGCTTTGCATTTTAATATTAGAAGATTTTACTTTCATGTTCGACCCTTCCAAGTTAACATTTGCACTATGACTGCCAGAGCCATCAATGGCAGATAAAGATCCATCTCCTTTTAGTTTTGGTGATTTTATATCTAATTCTACATCAGGAAAATGAAGCTTTCCAAACCGAGACTTCTTTGTTTTTGTTCCTTTAGCATAACTGTTTGTTATGTCTGCATTGATTTCTGTTGCTGGTGTTTCTATGTCAACATCAGGTTTCTTTGCCTTTCCTTTAACTTTTGGAAGTTTAAATTTTCCTTTTTTCCCTTTTACATTGATGTCAATATCAGGGGCATCAACACTTGCGTCAGTATCTGGGAAACTAACTTCTGTTTTGAGACTTTTTGGTGCTGTACTGGGCATCTTGATATTGGATTTAGACTCTTCGAGAACTGGGGTTTTCATTGCAAACTTAGGACCTTTAAACTTAGGAAAGGTAACAGCAGTCTTTTCATCATCATTAGAGATGTTAGCATTTGGACCTTTTATGTCACTTTCAAACATGGGCACCGATGCATCCACTTCACCTTTAACTTTAGGCCCTTTTAGGTCAATTCCAATATCGGATGTTTTAAATTCATTGTTGGGTTTGGGAATGTTAATGTTAATGTCGGGGCCCTGCAACTTAGGTCCAGACAATGATGGAAGTTTCATTTTGGGTCCTTTTGGTTTTGCATAGGAACATTCAACTTCTGGCACTGTAATATCAACTTTCGGTGTTTTTACATTGATATCGGCCTTGGGAAGGTGTATGTCAGCATCTGGACCCTCAACCTTTGGACCTTTCAAACCAAAAGATGGCATTTTAATACTGGGCATATTAAGTGCACTTTTGGGTCCTTGAATGTCAATCTCTGGACCTTGGATATCCATCTTGGGGCCTTTGATGTCTCCCTCAACCTTTGGAGCTGAGACATCTCCCTTAACTTTGGGGCCTTTCAAATTAATGTCGAAGTCTGGTAGACTGGGTCCTGAAAGTGATGGAAGGTTGAACTTTGGCCCTTTCAATTTTACATCAGGATCTTCAAGGTCTGGTCCACTAATATCAACTCCCGGTGCTTTCACTCTTCCTTCAATCTTTGGAACATCCACCTCACCTTCAACTTTGGGGCCTTTCAGATTGAAATCCACATCAGGCATGGAGATTTTGGGCCCGGAAATACCTGGCATCTTGAATTTTGGTCCTTTGATCTTTCCACTCGGACCCTCGATATCGAAGTCTGCTCCTTTAATGTCAACTTCCGGGGCTTTGATGTCAATATCCCCTTTAGGAAGGCTGACATCAACATCTGGACCTTCAACTTTTGGGCCCTTCATACCAAAGGATGGCATTTTGAATTTGGGCATTTTAAGTCCTCCCTTGTGGCCCTCAATGTCAATATCTGGTCCCTCAATGTCCACCTTGGGTGCCTTTATGTCTCCCTCAATCTTTGGAACGGACACATCAACATCTCCCTTGAGTTTGGGCCCTTTCAAATTAATGTCAAAGTCTGGTAGACTGGGTCCTGACAGTGATGGCAGTTTAAACTTGGGTCCTTTGAGCTTGGCATCAGGGCCTTCGATTTCTGGTCCACTAATATCAACTTCAGGTCCTTTGACATTGAAATCAGCTTTGGGAAGGTTTATGTCAACATCTGGACCCTCCACCTTTGGACCTTTAAAGCCAAATGTTGGCATTTTAATTTTGGGCATTTCAAATCCACCTTTTGGACCTTCAATGTCAACTTTTGGTCCCTCAAAGTCGACTCCCGGTGCTTTCACTTTTCCTTCAATCTTTGGAATATCCACATCACCTTCAACTTTGGGGCCTTTCAGATTGAAATCCATATCCGGCATGGAGATTTTGGGCCCGGATAAACTTGGCATCTTGAATTTTGGTCCTTTGATCTTTCCACTCGGACCCTCCACATCAATGTCGACTCCTTTAATGTCAACTTCCGGGGCTTTGATGTCAATATCCCCTTTAGGAAGGCTGACATCAACATCTGGACCTTCAACTTTTGGACCCTTCATACCAAAGCTTCTTCCATGGCATGTGACAACCAGCGTCGTTAGTAGGAAGAACTGGAAGAAGAGCATGCCGCATGACAGTTTGGAGCCTTGACAGTGTTGAGATGCTTATCGCAATTCTCTGCCAGCGCAACTGCGTATTCTCGCAGTGTTGACTGACAGCACAGGCCCGAGGAATGGTGTTACTCATATGTTCCAGTATAAAATGCAAGGAAACTGGTCTCTGGCATGCTTCCTCTGCTATTTCCTCATGGGTTTGTTGCGCGGGTGGTTGAAGAGGTGGGGCGGGGGGTGTTCAGTAAGCTGAAAGAAAGCGTGGTGGTTTCAAACAAACTATAGCGTATCCTTTTCACACTTGGCTTTCATTACGAAACCAAGCATTCCGGATGACTCCGTAGATGCACACCCTGGATATTGGTTGGATAAAACAATGCAAAATGTATAGAGTGAGAAGATTTTCAATGAGCAACATTTTTCTTCCCTAAAGTTGCAAATAAAAATTTAACCATAGTGTGCAATTTCAGAACGTCTTTCTAGGCAATCCACCCAGCAGCCACGCCCTTCTCACTCACCCACTGCTGGAATGTTTCAGTGTGTACTCAGTATTCTCTGTGGAGCGCCTATCATTAGCTTGCCTTGTTTTTGAGAAACAGTTATTTTAAATTTGCGATGAAATAGTCACAATAAGTCACAAATAATTCTGTGGCAACCACGCACCTGCATGCAATTCAGACCATTTCACTGCAGATTTTAGCAATGTGGGACCTTCCCAAGCATGGAGCTCAAAAAGGGCGTGAATCATTTCTGTCTGATAAATAACTGTGGCTGAGACAGTATCCTCCAAACTTCCGTATATAAAATATAAAAGCCATCTGTTACTAAGCACTACTTGGAGATACATGCCCTAAATGTCAGGGCAACCATGCTTGGAATGTAAACTGAGAAATACATTCAACATGGTTTTTCTTTATCTGGCACAAGATATTCGAGGATGGAACTCTCGTGTGGTCTAAATAGAAGTGTGAATTGAAAGTACAATCCTGATGCTCTGTTTATGCTTCAGGTTCTTACAGCAAAGGAAGTCTCACATCTATATATACATTCTGCTGCTATGGTTGCCACCTAACTCCTACTCATAACCTTGTCCCCTGTTCCGTTAATGGACTTGTATTTGTTCTCATTCAAGCAGCAGCTGAATATATTGCCATGTTAAACTAAGCGTGGCAATTTTTTGGCGTGACCTGTTTAATGTGTCAGTAAGCCTCTTGTGATGTTCTTTTTATATGGCTGATCTGTTCAAACTTGGCGCTTATCTTTGGTCTAACTTGTTATGCCAGTTCAAAATTTACATCCTAGCTGCTTGATAGTCATGCCACTGAAACTATTGTTGGGCATCAGCCCAGGATCACTTCTCATTTAATAGCAGAACAGATCTTAAAAAATAGTTTTAAAAAGCTTTTTTTTTTTTCCAAATCAAATCAAGTTTTTTGTCTATAGCACAGTGTTACATATACAATCTCAAAGGCAGTTCTTGGTGTAATAATAGGAATGCAAAAAATAGGAATGCAAAGGAACAGGATCTCTAAAAAAAACCTGTAAGAACCCTCGAGAGAGGAAATTAAAACTGAGGTCTTAAATGTCTTGGTGTGTAATAGAGAACAAGCAGTTATGACAGAACTGTGCAGAGCTTAAAACGTATGTGAAAATCAAGGCAAAGCTGAAGTATGCTTCAAATGCAACCCCTCATTTCTGATTTTTTAAGAGCAAGAGAGGAGGATTTTAAGAGTTTCTTCAATTTTTCCATTTGGTGCATGACTCCTGCCAAAGTCACAATGGCTTAATCAGAAGCAGGCCAAGTTAGCGTCAGTGGGCAGGCTTTAGTCTTATGTTGGACTTGTGGTTTGCTTCAGGGCTATGTGGACTGGAGTGGAGAAACAACCATTATTCTTCTGGACTCTCGTATCTTATTTATACCAGTCCGTGCAACGTCCTATTGCTTTTGTGAGTGAATTGAAGGCAGATATCGCTGTTCTTATTTGGTATTTCTGCTTTTGTGTGTTAAAATAACAATGCAGCAGGGGGGGAATGAGAGTCTGTTGTTTTGACACAAGACTGATTCAGAGTTTGTACTGTCTTTGCTTCGTTCTGCTTGCTGTGCTGAGGTTTTTTTAATGCTGCTATATCAAATTTTTATAGAGTACTCTGTGTGATAGCACTCTGAAATTGAGCCTTAATTATTGTCACATTGCTCCTCTTTTCTCATTACTAAATTGATTGGATTTGGCAATCAAATTGGTAGACGGACTAAAGCTGCTTTGATCAGTTTCCAGAATGTATTGACCTACTTTAGCACAAAGTATGAAAGTTAACAGTCCAGGTTTGGAGGTATGTCTCTTTTTAAGTGATGGGGTGATGAGCTGGCTGCTGTTTACTGCGTCAGTGAAGCGCATGTTAAGCCAAAAGACACAAATGTAACCTCTCAATGCACATTTGACACACGTCTTAGGGTGCCATCACAGATGCACTGCTGACTTAACGTTGCATTTTTGCTTGTTTGAGTGGAACCTGGAGGTTGGGGGTGTGTGGTGGACTCATTGCAGGTGGGTGGGCACTCCAGCTGTGTGCGGGGTGGGCAGCACAAAATAAAGCTAGAGTTAGTGTCAGAAGGAGGACATTTCTTTGGAGTTAGTCACTGTAGGAGAGGTTGGGCTTTCTTCCAGCTGGCCTGAGGGCTCTATCAAGGAATGTGTGTGACTGGAGGCCTGGGTGGGGCTGTGCACTGTGCTACTCCCTCTGCAAGTAAAGCCGAGAGGCAAAGCGACACGATCTGTGTCGTGGACTGTGGTATGGTACTTCTGGGCACTGTGTGTTTTTATTTGCTTCCTTCACTGTTTGTTGACCACATTTTATCTTCCAGAAATACCTGCAGATGTGCTATGTGTGTGTGGTCTTACCAAGACACTGAGTAAAGAGGGTGGGGCAAACTGTCTCATATATTTTGATTTTGTTAAATCCGATATGCCTATTTCGTCATTTTCTATCATGACGTTGTAGCACAACACCTAAAAGCTTACACATATAACAACTTTATCACTAAGGCAAACACAGTGTCACATTTTCTTTAGTCTACCTTGTTGTATTCTGTGACATAACAGTCTGAATCAGTAACAGGGGCATGAGTATACACAGCTGCTGTGGTGCAAGTCTCACTTCACACATGTAATGCGAACCCATTACTGGCTGGTATTTTATCTCAGCTATGTATTCTATTGGTGCAACAGAAAGCAGGCCAAACTTTACTACGTTTTTTAAACTTTGAATCACTGTTAGGGGCTTTGTTACATTGCACAGGTATTAAAATCCGACTGTTCCATCTCACAAATATAGTAATGAGCAGTTTAGGTTATTGAACATAAAATGTTGGGAAGGGGGAAGTTAATGATGGGGTTGAAGAAGAATTTTCCTGAAGGGCATGTTCCCACTGGTGCTGCATGTCTCTGCGCACATCAAGTCTGGGTCTGTTTGTACTGAGACTGACAAAAAGAGGGCTTTGTTTCACAATAACACAATAATTGGCATAAGACCTGTAAGATGTTGGGCTAGTTACAGCACGTGTCTCACATTTTCAGCTTTGCCTTGATTTTCACAAACACAAGACTGACTTAGTGTAAAGAATGATGCTCAGAATTTAAATGATAGATTCAATTTAGGCAACAAACTTTGCTGCTATATTTGCTATTATTGCTTCGCATTTCTGCCTTTCTGTTGTGGTTTGATATTTTTACAGTCCTCCATGAAGCAGTGAAACTAAGGCAGATCAATGCATTAGCATTTTTAATGGTATACTTCCTCTCTGAATTCCTCTATAGCCAAATTTGCTTCATTTTTAATCAATTTCTAGCAAACCTACTTGTTGTAGTTTGGCTAGTTTGGAAACAAACAAGTGGTTAAATTTATTTAAAAAGACATATTTCCTTACCAGTGTCAACACTGCTTCCAGCTACTTGTTGGTTAATTATTAAAGCCTCTTAAGGTGATGATTGATCAGCATCAGTAGTCTACTACATTAGACTACTTTATAAACGTATCTAAAAAGAAGTAAAGGAATGAATACCTGTGATTAAGTCTAGTCATGAAAGTAAAAAGTGCAGGGGCTTTTTTGTAAATATTTTCTTATGCATAAGTATGGTAAGCTTGTAAGCTTCTAAAGTGAATCCCCACTTTTTCAGTTCTGCTTTTCCCATCTCTTAATGTGTAGGCTAACATTCTATAGCACAGCTAAATTTCATCACTTAATACTGAATCCTACCACAGCATTTGACTTTATCATTCATATGGAGATGCACCTCGTAACATAGCAGGGACTTCTATGTGGAAAAGACATGCATAGCTTTTTGTCATCTGTCAAGCATGTGACTGAAACTCAACTTTATATAGCAACATGGAATGTTATTGCAAAAGAGAGCAGCAAAGGTTTCTTTGCTGTCTTAGCAATACTTAATCTGTGTACAAATCATACTAATTGTGTTTTTTTTCTCAACAGAAGTCAAGAATACAAGAACAGAAGCAATAAACTGAAGCTCCTTGGCTTTGCTTGAGCAATCCAAGGTAAGTGAGTGCCCTTAAGTATATTGGAAACGATACAAAGAAAATCTATGATAGACTACATAAAAAAAGGAGAGAAAAAGAAAATCAATTTTCTTACTACCATCACTTTGCTCAAACACTAACTAGTCAGTGTTACCACAGAGCAGCATCTATTTTATGGTCAGACTGCAAACCACTTTTGGAATGTTTGCTGCAAAGCCTCCAACGTAACTGGAAGGTCATGCCGCCGTCATTCAGCTGTGAAAGGCCTGCCTTGTGGAAACCTGATACCTGGGTGCTTCTGCTCCATGTGTCTCCTTTTGGTATCCCGTCCCTCCTCCCAAAGTGACCACCTGCTTCACTCAAGTCCCTTTTCCCTTCTTGAGAAACGACCATGTCAAGAGCCCGCCAAAGATAATTTACTTCTTTTGTGTTTAGGGAAAAACTAGCAGTACTTTGACTGATTAGTGTTAAATCTGTAGGCCAATGATACTGTATAAATGATCCATATCCAGAAATGCTCTGTGGTTGCATTCGAGGTAACAGAAGCTTTTGTTTGTCTGGCTGGCTGCTCATATCCCCTTCTGGACAGACATACCAAGCCATAATAAAACATGACAGACAAGCCCGTTGATCTACCTTCGTATTTGGCATTGGATCAGCGGTACTCAGGCACGTTATAGAAATGAAAGAGAAAGAATACAGAGCTGAATGACTGTCATGTACTGTCAACTCCTGGAGTCCCAGACCATTTGCTATGATTTCAAGAACAAGGGCTCATTCATTTGGCATATACTGCGAAGCTGTTTTATTTTATATATGGATAGGTCTTTTTTGGGTTATTGTTCATTTTCCTAATTAGTTTTCATACTTAATTATCACTACTTTTTCTAAGTTTTCTTTAAAGTACAGCAGAAATTATATACTATGTGATAGTGAGTAATGAAGTAAAAGGAGGGTGGACTTTTTGCAATCTCTTATGGATATTCTGGATTGTTCAGCTTCTGAGGAGAAAACCCAACTTTTTCAGTTTGTTGGATATCCCTTTCTTTCTTTAGAGTTTCTAGCTGCATAGCTTGACTACAACCCCCCCCCCCTTTTTAATTGTCTCACTTTAATTTTTTTTAACATCCTCTTTTCCTTATATCTCTTTCTGTGTGTTTCAAATTCCCCCTTGATTTCTGTTGCGTGCCTCAGCTTCCCCCCACAGCTTGCTGCCAGAAATATGTCAGAACGTTTAGGACACAATGGCCCAAATAGTTCAAACATGGTAAGCCTGTGTGCTAGGCCAAAATCAAAATATTTATCAAAACTATATGATTATGCTTGAAAATAAACCTTTGAGGGATAAAGGGATAGTTGTGTCCCACGATTATGCGTATGAATGTGGATGCATTCTTAACTTCTCACTCTGTTTTTATAAACCCAATAATATTTCTTATGCTTTTCCCTGTGAACATTTTTTCTGGACAATTATCTCATCTAGCAGTAATCTGTACAATGCCAATAAGACTAGCAAAAGAGAAAAACAAGATCATGTGAAAGGTTTGTCAGTTATTTGGGTCTGTTTTTATTGACTGGATTAGGACAGGATATATTCGGGCAAAATGAGCTGTGTTCGAGCCCATGGGGAAGACAAATTCCCTTTGATTTCTCCCAAATGCTGTGAGTGTGGGATCTGAAGGACACTTTAAAGATTTTGTAAATGGCTGCATCAGTTGGCCTGATTTGAATTTGCTCTACCCAAGATAATTAAATAAAGCTGTGTTTTTTGGTACTGTTTTTTTTTACCCCTTCAGTTTTCACACATTTCAACTATAACTGATGCATATAATGTTGCAGCTTGAGGTCTTGATAGATTCGTGTTTCAAGGTACTATGAGGCCATGCGGAAAAGCACAATGTGATAGAAAGAAGGGAGGAGGACAGATGAAGCAACAAAGTGAAGATCAGGTTTTATATACCTGCAAGCGGCTGGAATCACCTTTGGAATGAGCATTATCCTATTCTCCGGCATAATCATGCTCAGTGGCTAAATGCTATTTTTTCAAAGAATTTTAATTTTACCTCAAAGCATTGCATGCTTTCTTCAGTATTCCCAACCATGCAGATCCAGTCTATTTATTGACTTGTGTTAATTTGCAGAGGGCTTGTTATGTGACCTAGGACTGGCATCAACAGACTACAAATAACTGAGACAATAGTTCATATCACACAGAACTGTATGCACCACCTAGATCTGCAGTCTTAATTTGGACATTGCAGGAAACACCAGAACTGTTTTCTTCTAACGATCTCATTTGTTTGAAACACTGCATTTTAGCTGCATGGCGGGAGTGGCATATGGCTGCTGAATAAGTGATGCATATTACAAAACCTCTTAAAACTGTTGCTTCTTTAGCTTCGTCTCAGGTTCCTCTTGTTTCCAGCAACTTGTTATCTTGCATAACAGAGAGGCAGTATCAGTGAATGAGGAAGGGATTCGTGGCCTATGTGGTAACTGTGTTCTTGACTGTGGTGTAAAATTATATTAATTTTTCTGCTAATATTATTATTTCTAGCACATTGACATTAACATTAAAATACATATATTTGTAAGGTCAGACAAGATTATCGGTCTTATTTTTTTTCCAAGTTATTATTCCTTAAATCTTTGTTTTTTATCATAATCACAATAAACATAGGAAACTAATCACCAAAGTGACTCATATCCTGTTTCATTCATCACAACTATGAATAGGCTTTTGCCATTTTCTGTTGGCCGATAGAACCTTTGTTAAATCCTCCTGAATGGTTACAGTAGGCATTTGTAGTGATTGTCTCACTGAAATGACTGTGGTACTAGAGCTTTGCTACTGTCTTGTGGTGCAACATCATTAATCAAAAAGTACTTCCAATAGTGTTGTCACCAATCACATTACATTCTCTCGAATTTAAAAAAAACAAACAACAACATAAAAATCCCTTTCTATTGGTAGAGACACATCATCGTGGAACAGCTTTGTATATTTCGAGGAGTGGGTGGTGGAGAGCTTGGTACTAACAAAACAATAGGTTCTGTGTTCCAAAAAGGAGAGTGGGTATTACCAGTCAGCATGTTTGTGGACACATGCCTAGTAATGTTGTCAACAAACTTTATCATTGATGTGATGATCTTTTTACATTGCAAACAGCGATAGTGACAGTTGTTGAAAAGCTAAGCATGAATTTCAGTTGGCCTAATTTAAAGTGATATAAATATGGTAAATTTGGTAATTATTTGAAGGTATAATGTATACCTTATGTACTCTGATGGCCTCACCCAACCTAATGTGTGCTACTACAGCGTAATGAGGTAGATCATTGTCATCAGCTTTGTAAAAACTTTCAGCTGTAGTGATAAAAAAATTAATAACAAATCTACGGTTAATTGCTGAAAAGGAATTCATAGCTCTTGTTATTGAACAGAACTACAAGCTTAATGTGGGATCCTATACAAGGGTGCAACTGTTTTCCTATTAGATTAGTGTTTGTGGTTGTACATCTGTATTAGAGTAGTAACTCTTTTAGGTGATTTATTTGTTACCATACATTTCTCCACCTTGGTGTGTTTTTGGTTTTTTTCTTTAAATAAAGTACCTGTGACCCTCACTTTTGTTTCTATTGATGTTTGAGTTGATCTGTACGCAGGGGATTTGGCTGTTTCCTCAGGGCAGGGAGTGGTCTGACTTCAACCAAGTTTCCAAAACGTAGTGCATCCTGGAGGGAAGGGAAGGCACTTATAGTTAGATAGGCTATATTGTCTGAAGGAGTTTTAACACCATCTAGTGTTCACTTTTGGGTCTTTTAACCCAGGCTCCTTACAAAGTGGGATGTGGATAGAATTTGTTCAAAGTCTGTCTTTTGTTTTTGCAGGAAAACAAAGAGAATTTGTCTCGCCTAACAACGAGGCTCGGACAGTTGAAAGAAAAAACAAAAACAAGAGTATTTCTAGGAATTTAAGGTATTAAGACTAGCTATTCCATATTTATGCTGTAAAGCAGTATTTTGCCAACTAAACTATGATTTTTATCTCTCTAGTTGAACCCTGCTATTTTATGGCCTATGTTTACAGCCATGGCTGACGCAAGAGGAGACAAGGGAGCGTTACTCTTTCCAGCATTGGGACAGGTGCTGACAAAACTGCATGACCATTGAACAGACCAAGTGGAGGACAGCTTTGTTAAGGAGGTGAAAGAGAGTCACCAGCAGCACGGGCTGGAAAACTATATGAACGTAACAAATTCAGTTTTTGTTCAAATATGTAGCTTTCACCAAATGTTTAGTAAGATGTGCACGCTGACTTTTGCGCTTTTGTTTTTTTGTGCTGCTTCCACTTAAATCATAGGTGACCAAATTGTGGGTGCCACTATCTACTTTGAAAATATGAGTTCTGAAGAAACAGCAGAGCTACTAAAGACACTGAACAAACACAAGGTTGGACTGAAACTACAAAACAAAGGAGACAAATCCCCTTACTACTCACCGCTGAGCACACCATGTCGTTCACCAGTCAGCACCCTTACATGGGAAGGAAAGACCCGCTTTGGAGATTCCAGTCCAGATATCATTCTTGTAAGTTCTTTTTAAAAAACAAAAAAGGGGAAAAAGCCCCCCAAACAAACGAAAGAAAAACCAACTACATTATCACTCATATGTCTGCAGGAAAGCTAGTGGACTAAAACAGGGTGTGCTGTAACACTTGCATGTTTGTGTCATTCAATCAACAGAGTGGGGATGATGAAGATTATAAGCGAATATACACAAGAAAGATAAAACCAAGGCTGAAATCTGAAGACCTTGCAGAGGGAGTGGATGTTCGCACGGAGCGGCACAGCAGCACAAGCAGCGATGGCAGCACAATTACTACCATCACTCGTCGTATCACTACTTACACAGTAGATATGCCAAGTGGCATAAGTGAGCAACTTGAACTTTCAAGCCCAGACGTCAAAGGGCTAAGGCACGAATCTGGAGATGGATCTTCTCATATCAGAATCTCACATGGCAGCCCTTCAGGTAAAATGGGAGCAGAAGAAGGTGTTTTTGAGTCAGGCGACATAACTTACACTGGGCCAAATATCACTTCCACTGTGACACGCTGGGGCAATGGTGGGGTTCAAACTACAACGCATATAGGAGAGGAAAAAGAAAGAAGTGATCTTAGATTTAAGGTTCCTAGCTTTGGAGTAACAGGTAGTAAATGCCATGAAGGCACTGAAACTTCAAGAGGGAGTAGCGAGCAAGGAGATGAAAGTGTTCAGGATTCAGAAATGACTGTGACACTAAGAGACAACAAAAACACTGCCGGCAGCCATGTTACAGCTGGGTCAGGGGGTGCTGGGATAATTTCAACTGACGAAAACGGAGGGTCGGGTAGACTGTCTTTACCAGGAAAAGGAATGAAAATTTTGACTGCAACCACAGAGAAAACACAGATGGGAAGTTCAGACAGTACTTTAGATGAGAGGACAAAAGTTAAGATATCTGGAATTACAATCAGTCCCCTGCAGACGAAAGGATCAGGTAGTACTGACATTCCACATATCAGAATAGGAGGGTCGACAGATACTAGTGCAAATTTGAAAGATGGCAGGATAGAAAAATCAACAATAACATTAGATAATGTTACCTCGGGACTTTCTTCAAAAAAATCTGAACTGGACATCAAAGGAGCCGGTGTTCAGATCAAGGGCCCCAGAGCCAACACTGAAGGGTCAGTTTTGAGTGTAAGACATTCAGAGTCTGAAAGTGACATCGGAAGTGCTGAAATCAACTCTAATATTCAAATCAAACTCCCAACAACTGATAGCAAATACAAAATGGATGTTAATGTTCCATCCATATCTGGGCTGAATAAGGTTGAGGGAAAAGGTGATTTAACTGGTGAGAGAAAAACAGCAGGACTGAAATTTGACATTAAAGGTTCAAATACAGACACTGAGAGGAAAGAGGGAACAAACGCTCATGTACAAATTCCTGAAGCTGACATTAAAGCAATAAAACCTTCTATTGACAGTAAGGATGTAAAAATTAAAGGACCCAGTGTTGATATTAAAAGAACACAAGTAAATGTCACAGTGCCTGCTGCAGAATTTGGAGTTCCAAAAGCAGAGCGTCTAGATGTTGATCTAAAACTTTCCAAATCCAAAACTGACACCAAAATACCTAAAGTTGAAAATAAAGCAGGGATAAAAGGGGAGATAAAAACACACGAGATTGATGTCAAAGGTCTAGAGATAAACCTTCCCAGGACTGGTATTGATGTTAAAGCACCTGATTTTGATATTACAGGACCGCAAGTGGACACAGAAGACCTTGATGAGAATCTCAAAGGATCAAAAATAGAACCTCCATCATTGTCGGGAACTAAACTGAAAGATTTGGATATGAGTGTGAAAGGTCCCAAAATGAAGGGAAATGTTGATGTTCCAAACCTTGAGAGGGATTA
>NW_024582365.1:4989534-5003223 GCF_018398535.1 Haplochromis burtoni
ACTTTTCCTTCAATCTTTGGAACATCCACCTCACCTTCAACTTTGGGGCCTTTCAGATTGAAATCCACATCAGGCATTGAAATTTTAGGCCCGGACATACCTGACATCTTGAATTTTGGTCCTTTGATCTTTCCACTCGGACCCTCCACATCAATGTCAGCTCCTTTAATGTCAACTTCGGGGGCTTTGATGTCAATTTCCCCTTTAGGAAGGCTGACATCAACATCTGGACCTTCAACTTTTGGACCCTTCATACCAAAGCCTGGCATTTTGAATTTGGGCATTTTAAGTCCTCCTTTGTGGCCCTCAATGTCAACATCTGGTCCCTCAATGTCCACCTTGGGTGCCTTTATGTCTCTCTCAATCTTTGGAGCGGACACATCAACATCTCCCTTGAGTTTGGGCCCTTTCAAATTAATGTCAAAGTCTGGTAGGCTGGGTCCTGACAGTGATGGCAGTTTGAATTTGGGTCCTTTGAGTTTGGCATCAGAGCCTTCGATTTCTGGTCCTCTAATATCAACTTCAGGTGCTTTGATATTCACATCAGCTTTGGGAAGTTTTATGTCAACATCTGGACCCTCCACCTTTGGACCTTTAAAGCCAAATGTTGGCATTTTAATTTTGGGCATTTCAAATCCACCTTTTGGACCTTCAATGTCAACTTTCGGTCCCTCAATGTCAACTCCTGGTCCTGGTGCTTTCACTTTTCCTTCAATCTTTGGAATATCCACCTCACCTTCAACTTTGGGGCCTTTCAGATTGAAATCCACATCAGGCATGGAAACTTTGGGCCCGGATATACCTGACATCTTGAATTGTGGTCCTTTGATCTTTCCACTCGGACCCTCAACATCAATGTCCGCTCCTTTAATATCAATGTTGGGTGCTTTCATTTCAATATCACCTTTAGGAAGGTTTACATCAACATCTGGACCTTCAACCTTTGGACCTTTCACACCAAAGGATGACATCTCAACTTTGGGCATTTTAAGTCCTCCTTTATGGCCCTCAATATTAACATATCTTCCTTCAATGTCCACTTTTGGAGCTTGTAGGTCTCCCTCAATCTTTGGAGCTGATACAGTAACATCTCCCTTGAGTTTTGGCCCTTTTACAGTGTTGTTGAACTCCTCCAATTTGGGTCCCCGTGATGATGATACATCGACTTCAGGTGCTTTAACATTAATTTCAGTCTTGGAAAGGTTAATATTCACATCCTGACCTTCAGGCTTTGGACCTTTTATGCAAAGAGATGGCATTTTAATATTGGACATAATAAGTCCACTGGTTTGGCCTTCACTGTCAATTTCTTTTCCTTCAATCTTCATTTTTGGAGTTTTTATATCCCTCTCAAGGTTTGGAACATCAACATTTCCCTTCATTTTGGGACCTTTCACACTCATATCCAAATCTTTCAGTTTAGTTCCCGACAATGATGGAGGTTCTATTTTTGATCCTTTGAGATTCACATCAAGGTCTTCTGTGTCCACTTGCGGTCCTGTAATATCAAAATCAGGTGCTTTAACATCAATACCAGTCCTGGGAAGGTTTATCTCTAGACCTTTGACATCAATCTCGTGTGTTTTTATCTCCCCTTTTATCCCTGCTTTATTTTCAACTTTAGGTATTTTGGTGTCAGTTTTGGATTTGGAAAGTTTTAGATCAACATCTAGACGCTCTGCTTTTGGAACTCCAAATTCTGCAGCAGGCACTGTGACATTTACTTGTGTTCTTTTAATATCAACACTGGGTCCTTTAATTTTTACATCCTTACTGTCAATAGAAGGTTTTATTGCTTTAATGTCAGCTTCAGGAATTTGTACATGAGCGTTTGTTCCCTCTTTCCTCTCAGTGTCTGTATTTGAACCTTTAATGTCAAATTTCAGTCCTGCTGTTTTTCTCTCACCAGTTAAATCACCTTTTCCCTCAACCTTATTCAGCCCAGATATGGATGGAACATTAACATCCATTTTGTATTTGCTATCAGTTGTTGGGAGTTTGATTTGAATATTAGAGTTGATTTCAGCACTTCCGATGTCACTTTCAGACTCTGAATGTCTTACACTCAAAACTGACCCTTCAGTGTTGGCTCTGGGGCCCTTGATCTGAACACCGGCTCCTTTGATGTCCAGTTCAGATTTTTTTGAAGAAAGTCCCGAGGTAACATTATCTAATGTTATTGTTGATTTTTCTATCCTGCCATCTTTCAAATTTGCACTAGTATCTGTCGACCCTCCTATTCTGATATGTGGAATGTCAGTACTACCTGATCCTTTCGTCTGCAGGGGACTGATTGTAATTCCAGATATCTTAACTTTTGTCCTCTCATCTAAAGTACTGTCTGAACTTCCCATCTGTGTTTTCTCTGTGGTTGCAGTCAAAATTTTCATTCCTTTTCCTGGTAAAGACAGTCTACCCGACCCTCCGTTTTCGTCAGTTGAAATTATCCCAGCACCCCCTGACCCAGCTGTAACATGGCTGCCGGCAGTGTTTTTGTTGTCTCTTAGTGTCACAGTCATTTCTGAATCCTGAACACTTTCATCTCCTTGCTCGCTACTCCCTCTTGAAGTTTCAGTGCCTTCATGGCATTTACTACCTGTTACTCCAAAGCTAGGAACCTTAAATCTAAGATCACTTCTTTCTTTTTCCTCTCCTATATGCGTTGTAGTTTGAACCCCACCATTGCCCCAGCGTGTCACAGTGGAAGTGATATTTGGCCCAGTGTAAGTTATGTCGCCTGACTCAAAAACACCTTCTTCTGCTCCCATTTTACCTGAAGGGCTGCCATGTGAGATTCTGATATGAGAAGATCCATCTCCAGATTCGTGCCTTAGCCCTTTGACGTCTGGGCTTGAAAGTTCAAGTTGCTCACTTATGCCACTTGGCATATCTACTGTGTAAGTAGTGATACGACGAGTGATGGTAGTAATTGTGCTGCCATCGCTGCTTGTGCTGCTGTGCCGCTCCGTGCGAACATCCACTCCCTCTGCAAGGTCTTCAGATTTCAGCCTTGGTTTTATCTTTCTTGTGTATATTCGCTTATAATCTTCATCATCCCCACTCTGTTGATTGAATGACACAAACATGCAAGTGTTACAGCACACCCTGTTTTAGTCCACTAGCTTTCCTGCAGACATATGAGTGATAATGTAGTTGGTTTTTCTTTCGTTTGTTTGGGGGGCTTTTTCCCCTTTTTTGTTTTTTAAAAAGAACTTACAAGAATGATATCTGGACTGGAATCTCCAAAGCGGGTCTTTCCTTCCCATGTAAGGGTGCTGACTGGTGAACGACATGGTGTGCTCAGCGGTGAGTAGTAAGGGGATTTGTCTCCTTTGTTTTGTAGTTTCAGTCCAACCTTGTGTTTGTTCAGTGTCTTTAGTAGCTCTGCTGTTTCTTCAGAACTCATATTTTCAAAGTAGATAGTGGCACCCACAATTTGGTCACCTATGATTTAAGTGGAAGCAGCACAAAAAAACAAAAGCGCAAAAGTCAGCGTGCACATCTTACTAAACATTTGGTGAAAGCTACATATTTGAACAAAAACTGAATTTGTTACCTTCATATACTTTTCCAGACCGTGCTGCTGGTGACTCTCCTTTCACCTCCTTAACAAAGAGCTGTCCTCCACTTGTCTGTTCAATGGTCATGCCAGTTTTGTCAGCACCTTCCCAATCTGGAAAGAGTACCTCCCTTGTCTCCTCTTCGTCAGCCATCTGTAAACATAGCCATAAAAATAGCAGGTTCAACAGAAAAAAATCATAGTTAGTTGGCAAAAACTCTTTACAGCATAAAATATGGAATACTAGTCTTAAACCTTAAATTCCTAAAATACCTTGTTTTTGTTTTCTTCAATTCAAGCCTCGTTGTAGCACAAATTCTCTTTGTTTTCCTGCAAAAACAAAAGACAGACTTTGAACAAATTCTATCCACATCCCACTTTGTAAGGAGCCTGGGTTAAAAGACCCAAAAGTGAACACTAGATGGTGTTAAAACTCCTTCAGACAATATAGCCTATCTAACTATAAGTGCCTTCCCTTCCCTCCAGGATGCACTACGTTTTGGAAACTTGGTTGAAGTCAGACCACTCCCTGCCCTGAGGAAACAGCCAAATCCCCTGCGTACAGATCAACTCAAACATCAATAGAAACAAAAGTGAGGGTCACAGGTACTTTATTTAAAGAAAAAAACCAAAAACACACCAAGGTGGAGAAATGTATGGTAACAAATAAATCACCTAAAAGAGTTACTACTCTAATACAGATGTACAACCACAAACACTAATCTAATAGGAAAACAGTTGCACCCTTGTATAGGATCCCACATTAAGCTTGTAGTTCTGTTCAATAACAAGAGCTATGAATTCCTTTTCAGCAATTAACCGTAGATTTGTTATTAATTTTTTTATCACTACAGCTGAAAGTTTTTACAAAGCTGATGACAATGATCTACCTCATTACGCTGTAGTAGCACACATTAGGTTGGGTGAGGCCATCAGAGTACATAAGGTATACATTATACCTTCAAATAATTACCAAATTTACCATATTTATATCACTTTAAATTAGGCCAACTGAAATTCATGCTTAGCTTTTCAACAACTGTCACTATCGCTGTTTGCAATGTAAAAAGATCATCACATCAATGATAAAGTTTGTTGACAACATTACTAGGCATGTGTCCACAAACATGCTGACTGGTAATACCCACTCTCCTTTTTGGAACACAGAACCTATTGTTTTGTTAGTACCAAGCTCTCCACCACCCACTCCTCGAAATATACAAAGCTGTTCCACGATGATGTGTCTCTACCAATAGAAAGGGATTTTTATGTTGTTGTTTGTTTTTTTTAAATTCGAGAGAATGTAATGTGATTGGTGACAACACTATTGGAAGTACTTTTTGATTAATGATGTTGCACCACAAGACAGTAGCAAAGCTCTAGTACCACAGTCATTTCAGTGAGACAATCACTACAAATGCCTACTGTAACCATTCAGGAGGATTTAACAAAGGTTCTATCGGCCAACAGAAAATGGCAAAAGCCTATTCATAGTTGTGATGAATGAAACAGGATATGAGTCACTTTGGTGATTAGTTTCCTATGTTTATTGTGATTATGATAAAAAACAAAGATTTAAGGAATAATAACTTGGAAAAAAAATAAGACCGATAATCTTGTCTGACCTTACAAATATATGTATTTTAATGTTAATGTCAATGTGCTAGAAATAATAATATTAGCAGAAAAATTAATATAATTTTACACCACAGTCAAGAACACAGTTACCACATAGGCCACGAATCCCTTCCTCATTCACTGATACTGCCTCTCTGTTATGCAAGATAACAAGTTGCTGGAAACAAGAGGAACCTGAGACGAAGCTAAAGAAGCAACAGTTTTAAGAGGTTTTGTAATATGCATCACTTATTCAGCAGCCATATGCCACTCCCGCCATGCAGCTAAAATGCAGTGTTTCAAACAAATGAGATCGTTAGAAGAAAACAGTTCTGGTGTTTCCTGCAATGTCCAAATTAAGACTGCAGATCTAGGTGGTGCATACAGTTCTGTGTGATATGAACTATTGTCTCAGTTATTTGTAGTCTGTTGATGCCAGTCCTAGGTCACATAACAAGCCCTCTGCAAATTAACACAAGTCAATAAATAGACTGGATCTGCATGGTTGGGAATACTGAAGAAAGCATGCAATGCTTTGAGGTAAAATTAAAATTCTTTGAAAAAATAGCATTTAGCCACTGAGCATGATTATGCCGGAGAATAGGATAATGCTCATTCCAAAGGTGATTCCAGCCGCTTGCAGGTATATAAAACCTGATCTTCACTTTGTTGCTTCATCTGTCCTCCTCCCTTCTTTCTATCACATTGTGCTTTTCCGCATGGCCTCATAGTACCTTGAAACACGAATCTATCAAGACCTCAAGCTGCAACATTATATGCATCAGTTATAGTTGAAATGTGTGAAAACTGAAGGGGTAAAAAAAAAACAGTACCAAAAAACACAGCTTTATTTAATTATCTTGGGTAGAGCAAATTCAAATCAGGCCAACTGATGCAGCCATTTACAAAATCTTTAAAGTGTCCTTCAGATCCCACACTCACAGCATTTGGGAGAAATCAAAGGGAATTTGTCTTCCCCATGGGCTCGAACACAGCTCATTTTGCCCGAATATATCCTGTCCTAATCCAGTCAATAAAAACAGACCCAAATAACTGACAAACCTTTCACATGATCTTGTTTTTCTCTTTTGCTAGTCTTATTGGCATTGTACAGATTACTGCTAGATGAGATAATTGTCCAGAAAAAATGTTCACAGGGAAAAGCATAAGAAATATTATTGGGTTTATAAAAACAGAGTGAGAAGTTAAGAATGCATCCACATTCATACGCATAATCGTGGGACACAACTATCCCTTTATCCCTCAAAGGTTTATTTTCAAGCATAATCATATAGTTTTGATAAATATTTTGATTTTGGCCTAGCACACAGGCTTACCATGTTTGAACTATTTGGGCCATTGTGTCCTAAACGTTCTGACATATTTCTGGCAGCAAGCTGTGGGGGGAAGCTGAGGCACGCAACAGAAATCAAGGGGGAATTTGAAACACACAGAAAGAGATATAAGGAAAAGAGGATGTTAAAAAAAATTAAAGTGAGACAATTAAAAAGGGGGGGGGGGGTAAATGCATTTTTGGATAAACCCCCAACTTTGGGGGGGGATTGTTGTCAAGCTATGTTATAGAACATTAAAGAAAGGTATCCAAGCAGAACTGAAAAAGTGGGGGTTCTCCTCAGAAGCTTACAAGTTCAGAGATATGCATAAGAGGATATTTGCAAAAAGTCCCTGCACTTTTTACTGTCATTACTCAACTTAATCACAATTATTAATTTCTTTGCTTATTTTAAGATAAACTTAGAAAGTAGTGTAATTAAGTATAAACTAAATTAGGAAAATTAACAATTAACCCAAAAAGACCTTATGATTATAAACATATGCCAAATGAATGAGCCCTTGTTCTTGAAATCATAGCAAATGGTCTGGGACTCCAGGAGTTGACAGTACATGACAGTCATTCAGCTCTGTATTCTTTCTCTTTCATTTCTATAACGTGCCTGAGTACCGCTGATCCAATGCCAAATACGAAGGTAGATCAACGGGCTTGTCTGTCATGTTTTATTATGGCTTGGTATGTCTGTCCAGAAGGGGATATGAGCAGCCAGCCAGACAAACAAAAGCTTCTGTTACCTCGAATGCAACCACAGAGCATTTCTGGATATGGATCATTTATACAGTATCATTGGCCTACAGATTTAACACTAATCAGTCAAAGTACTGCTAGTTTTTCCCTAAACACAAAAGAAGTAAATTATCTTTGGCGGGCTCTTGACATGGTCGTTTCTCAAGAAGGGAAAAGGGACTTGAGTGAAGCAGGTGGTCACTTTGGGAGGAGGGACGGGATACCAAAAGGAGACACATGGAGCAGAAGCACCCAGGTATCAGGTTTCCACAAGGCAGGCCTTTCACAGCTGAATGACGGCGGCATGACCTTCCAGTTACGTTGGAGGCTTTGCAGCAAACATTCCAAAAGTGGTTTGCAGTCTGACCATAAAATAGATGCTGCTCTGTGGTAACACTGACTAGTTAGTGTTTGAGCAAAGTGATGGTAGTAAGAAAATTGATTTTCTTTTTCTCTCCTTTTTTTATGTAGTCTATCATAGATTTTCTTTGTATCGTTTCCAATATACTTAAGGGCACTCACTTACCTTGGATTGCTCAAGCAAAGCCAAGGAGCTTCAGTTTATTGCTTCTGTTCTTGTATTCTTGACTTCTGTTGAGAAAAAAAACACAATTAGTATGATTTGTACACAGATTAAGTATTGCTAAGACAGCAAAGAAACCTTTGCTGCTCTCTTTTGCAATAACATTCCATGTTGCTATATAAAGTTGAGTTTCAGTCACATGCTTGACAGATGACAAAAAGCTATGCATGTCTTTTCCACATAGAAGTCCCTGCTATGTTACGAGGTGCATCTCCATATGAATGATAAAGTCAAATGCTGTGGTAGGATTCAGTATTAAGTGATGAAATTTAGCTGTGCTATAGAATGTTAGCCTACACATTAAGAGATGGGAAAAGCAGAACTGAAAAAGTGGGGATTCACTTTAGAAGCTTACAAGCTTACCATACTTATGCATAAGAAAATATTTACAAAAAAGCCCCTGCACTTTTTACTTTCATGACTAGACTTAATCACAGGTATTCATTCCTTTACTTCTTTTTAGATACGTTTATAAAGTAGTCTAATGTAGTAGACTACTGATGCTGATCAATCATCACCTTAAGAGGCTTTAATAATTAACCAACAAGTAGCTGGAAGCAGTGTTGACACTGGTAAGGAAATATGTCTTTTTAAATAAATTTAACCACTTGTTTGTTTCCAAACTAGCCAAACTACAACAAGTAGGTTTGCTAGAAATTGATTAAAAATGAAGCAAATTTGGCTATAGAGGAATTCAGAGAGGAAGTATACCATTAAAAATGCTAATGCATTGATCTGCCTTAGTTTCACTGCTTCATGGAGGACTGTAAAAATATCAAACCACAACAGAAAGGCAGAAATGCGAAGCAATAATAGCAAATATAGCAGCAAAGTTTGTTGCCTAAATTGAATCTATCATTTAAATTCTGAGCATCATTCTTTACACTAAGTCAGTCTTGTGTTTGTGAAAATCAAGGCAAAGCTGAAAATGTGAGACACGTGCTGTAACTAGCCCAACATCTTACAGGTCTTATGCCAATTATTGTGTTATTGTGAAACAAAGCCCTCTTTTTGTCAGTCTCAGTACAAACAGAACCAGACTTGATGTGCGCAGAGACATGCAGCACCAGTGGGAACATGCCCTTCAGGAAAATTCTTCTTCAACCCCATCATTAACTTCCCCCTTCCCAACATTTTATGTTCAATAACCTAAACTGCTCATTACTATATTTGTGAGATGGAACAGTCGGATTTTAATACCTGTGCAATGTAACAAAGCCCCTAACAGTGATGCAAAGTTTAAAAAACGTAGTAAAGTTTGGCCTGCTTTCTGTTGCACCAATAGAATACATAGCTGAGATAAAATACCAGCCAGTAATGGGTTCGCATTACATGTGTGAAGTGAGACTTGCACCACAGCAGCTGTGTATACTCATGCCCCTGTTACTGATTCAGACTGTTATGTCACAGAATACAACAAGGTAGACTAAAGAAAATGTGACACTGTGTTTGCCTTAGTGATAAAGTTGTTATATGTGTAAGCTTTTAGGTGTTGTGCTACAACGTCATGATAGAAAATGACGAAATAGGCATATCGGATTTAACAAAATCAAAATATATGAGACAGTTTGCCCCACCCTCTTTACTCAGTGTCTTGGTAAGACCACACACACATAGCACATCTGCAGGTATTTCTGGAAGATAAAATGTGGTCAACAAACAGTGAAGGAAGCAAATAAAAACACACAGTGCCCAGAAGTACCATACCACAGTCCACGACACAGATCGTGTCGCTTTGCCTCTCGGCTTTACTTGCAGAGGGAGTAGCACAGTGCACAGCCCCACCCAGGCCTCCAGTCACACACATTCCTTGATAGAGCCCTCAGGCCAGCTGGAAGAAAGCCCAACCTCTCCTACAGTGACTAACTCCAAAGAAATGTCCTCCTTCTGACACTAACTCTAGCTTTATTTTGTGCTGCCCACCCCGCACACAGCTGGAGTGCCCACCCACCTGCAATGAGTCCACCACACACCCCCAACCTCCAGGTTCCACTCAAACAAGCAAAAATGCAACGTTAAGTCAGCAGTGCATCTGTGATGGCACCCTAAGACGTGTGTCAAATGTGCATTGAGAGGTTACATTTGTGTCTTTTGGCTTAACATGCGCTTCACTGACGCAGTAAACAGCAGCCAGCTCATCACCCCATCACTTAAAAAGAGACATACCTCCAAACCTGGACTGTTAACTTTCATACCGGTACTTTGTGCTTAAGTAGGTCAATACATTCTGGAAACTGATCAAAGCAGCTTTAATCCGTCTACCAATTTGATTGCCAAATCCAATCAATTTAGTAATGAGAAAAGAGGAGCAATGTGACAATGATTAAGGCTCAATTTCAGAGTGTATCACACAGAGTGGAGCTCTGATAAAATTTGATTATGAGCAGATAAAAAGACCTCAGTACAGCAAGGCAGATACGGAGAGAAGACCAGTGACCTAATCAGTCTTGTTGTCAAAATAAAACAGACTCTCTTTCCCCCCCTGCTGCATTGTATTTAGACACAGCAAAAGCGAAGAAATACCAAAGAAGACAGCAGTATCTGGCCTTCAATGTTCCTTCACAAAAGCAGATAGGACGTGCACGTGTGA
The DNA here is from genome assembly GCF_018398535.1 of Haplochromis burtoni. NCBI lineage: Eukaryota > Metazoa > Chordata > Actinopteri > Cichliformes > Cichlidae > Haplochromis > Haplochromis burtoni. The sequence continues at coordinate 4,999,964 of NW_024582365.1, forward strand.
CGTGTATAAAAGGAACGAGAGTCAAAATAATTGGTTGTTTTCTGCACTCCATAGTCCACATAGCCCTGAAGCAAACCACAAGTCCAACATAAGACTAAAGCCTGCCCACTGACGCTAACTTGGCCTGCTTCTGATTAAGCCATTGTGACTTTGGCAGGAGTCATGCACCAAATGGAAAAATTGAAGAAACTCTTAAAATCCTCCTCTCTTGCTCTTAAAAAATCAGAAATGAGGGGTTGCATTTGAAGCATACTTCAGCTTTGCCTTGATTTTCACATACGTTTTAAGCTCTGCACAGTTCTGTCATAACTGCTTGTTCTCTATTACACACCAAGACATTTAAGACCTCAGTTTTAATTTCCTCTCTCGAGGGTTCTTACAGGTTTTTTTTAGAGATCCTGTTCCTTTGCATTCCTATTTTTTGCATTCCTATTATTACACCAAGAACTGCCTTTGAGATTGTATATGTAACACTGTGCTATAGACAAAAAACTTGATTTGATTTGGAAAAAAAAAAAAAGCTTATTCAAACTATTTTTTAAGATCTGTTCTGCTATTAAATGAGAAGTGATCCTGGGCTGATGCCCAACAATAGTTTCAGTGGCATGACTATCAAGCAGCTAGGATGTAAATTTTGAACTGGCATAACAAGTTAGACCAAAGATAAGCGCCAAGTTTGAACAGATCAGCCATATAAAAAGAACATCACAAGAGGCTTACTGACACATTAAACAGGTCACGCCAAAAAATTGCCACGCTTAGTTTAACATGGCAATATATTCAGCTGCTGCTTGAATGAGAACAAATACAAGTCCATTAACGGAACAGGGGACAAGGTTATGAGTAGGAGTTAGGTGGCAACCATAGCAGCAGAATGTATATATAGATGTGAGACTTCCTTTGCTGTAAGAACCTGAAGCATAAACAGAGCATCAGGATTGTACTTTCAATTCACACTTCTATTTAGACCACACGAGAGTTCCATCCTCGAATATCTTGTGCCAGATAAAGAAAAACCATGTTGAATGTATTTCTCAGTTTACATTCCAAGCATGGTTGCCCTGACATTTAGGGCATGTATCTCCAAGTAGTGCTTAGTAACAGATGGCTTTTGATATTTTTTATATACGAGATGTTTGGAGGAGTACTGGTGCGAGTTCTTGCTTTATCAGACAGAAATGATTCACGCCCTTTTTGAGCTCCATGCTTGGGAAGGTCCCACATTGCTAAAATCTGCAGTGAAATGGTCTGAATTGCACGCAGGTGCGTGGTTGCCACAGAATTATTTGTGACTTATTGTGACTATTTCATCGCAAATTTAAAATAACTGTTTCTCAAAAACAAAGCAAGCTAATGATAGGCGCTCCACAGAGAATACTGAGTACACACTGAAACATTCCAGCAGTGGGTGAGTGAGAAGGGCGTGGCTGCTGGGTGGATTGCCTAGAAAGACGTTCTGAAATTGCACACTATGGTTAAATTTTTATTTGCAACTTTAGGGAAGAAAAATGTTGCTCATTGAAAATCTTCTCACTCTATACATTTTGCATTGTTTTATCCAACCAATATCCAGGGTGTGCATCTACGGAGTCATCCGGAATGCTTGGTTTCGTAATGAAAGCCAAGTGTGAAAAGGATACGCTATAGTTTGTTTGAAACCACCACGCTTTCTTTCAGCTTACTGAACACCCCCCGCCCCACCTCTTCAACCACCCGCGCAACAAACCCATGAGGAAATAGCAGAGGAAGCATGCCAGAGACCAGTTTCCTTGCATTTTATACTGGAACATATGAGTAACACCATTCCTCGGGCCTGTGCTGTCAGTCAACACTGCGAGAATACGCAGTTGCGCTGGCAGAGAATTGCGATAAGCATCTCAACACTGTCAAGGCTCCAAACTGTCATGCGGCATGCTCTTCTTCCAGTTCTTCCTACTAACGACGCTGGTTGTCACATGGGTGAGAGGAGCCGCAACATCGGAGTGAAAGAAAAAGAAAAATGTGATCAATGAAGCTTTAAAATTTCAAGGTGTGCTTTTTGGAATTCCAAGTGACCTACATTGCTAGGTGACAAAATAATGTACCCTCTGTACTGCTGCACTGGTAGACAGAGCAAGTATTTAGACAAACAGTATCCACCCCAGGCCAAGATGAGGCCCTGTTAACTGACGAGCATTTCAGCTTTGGGGCGGTTAGGAGCAGCTCTGAATGTTTGAGCAGCTGAAATATAAATCATGCTTCAAATTTATTATGTTTAAGGTCCACACCCTCTCTTGAAGCAAAACTCTACACCTGAAATATCATGTTTAGTTTGGTTATTCACACCATATTATCACCAAGTAAAGCTAAAAACGCTAAACATAATGCCGATTAAATAACAATCACTACGTTTGGCCCTTTAAGCAGCCTGTGTTATAATCAATCACCTTGACTAGAGCAATTTGAGAAATGCCACACATGTACAGCTGTGAGTCACCCAGTGTGAGTTAAGTGCACGTTGTAGAAAAGACTACGCAGAGCAGGGCAAAAATCAGCTCTCACTAACACTCCTCTAAAGTGACTTTTGGGTGTGGCAGGAGGGAGCTGCAGAGGACACGCAACAGCACAATGAAATTTGACTTCCAAGTGAGATTAAACAAAGGATCTTTCTGACTCCTGTTTCTCAACTTATACACCCACTTCACATAAAATATAGGCAGCACTACATGCAGTGATTCTACTTTAAACCACAGCTGAAATGATGCCATTTTAGGCTTTAAATATATTATGGGAAAGAAAATAATCCCCTGACTTTAGGGTTTCAGAAATGCCTCTTTTTCTTTTCCCCAAACGTGCAAAGTCTCAGCTCTCCCCCCTGCTCTGCCTCAAACCTGGTTTCAATTAGCTTGTCTTTCCAAACCACTACATTCCATTACTCCCCTCCTCAACCCCCTGCCCCGCCCATCCCCCCCCTCACCAACTCACTCCATGACTCTCTTTCCCTGTCTTCCTCCCTTCTTCTCCCCCTGCACACCCTGGCCAGGAGCCCAGGTTGAGAGACCCATGGTAAAATAGACAAAGACAAATCTTTCTCTGCTCAAGACCTTAAAAAGTAAGTCATGAAATCCATATATGCCTCAGAGCCAAGCAGCAGTGAAAGTTTTCAACTTCATGTTGCGCAACACAAACCAAAAAGGTTTTGTTCAAAAGCTGATACATATTTAGCCAATAAACGGAAGCAGTTTGCATTTAAAAATATAATACTTTTTGTATCTCTCTCT
>NW_024582365.1:5003243-5098865 GCF_018398535.1 Haplochromis burtoni
AGAGAGAGAGAGAGAGAGAGAGAGAGAGAGAGAGAGAGAAAGAGAGACCACCAACCAACAACACAGTGAACCCAGTGAAAAGACATAGAAAAAGCCATAATCATAACTTTTCTGTCTTCGCCAGCACACCCTTAGTATCCCACAAAGGACATTTAAATGTAATTTGCTGAGACCCGCTGCAAAAAACTGTCTGTAGCGTGGATGGTTTTCCTTTTTTTCACTGGCACTAAAGGGTGTGCCACTGTGAGGAGACAGCAAACAAAAAGGGAGGGAGAGAAAAAAAGAAGGGGGAGGAGAGAGGGGGGATCCACACCCAAAGTTGTTGCTGTACACTCTCATAGGGAAGTAGTAGTAACTTTTTAAACTTCCATTTCTTGGCAAACGACATTGGATTAGATAAGAGAGACATCTGAGCGATAACATCAACACTGTCAACAATCATTTCGGCACCTCTTTGATATAACTTTAAAATGTGGGTTATTGAGGTCCTGTACAAAAGAAAAAGTCCCACTCACTATGCAAAGTACATCTACACATCCACACTGCACAAAGGTGAAATAACTACACAAATGTAGCTATTCTTATTTGTTATCTCTAAGAAGGATCAAAATCATCTAAAGGCAATAAAGTATATAGCCATGAATGACTTATATGCATCTTAGTAAACTGCACAACTTCAATCTAGTCTGCATTCATGTGGTGGGTGTGTACCCACACCCTCATCTCCTGTCCTGCTCTATTTTAATTAAATATTTATCATGTATGAATGCTTTCACACAAAGTTACTGCCACTCTACATATTTACAGTGAAAACAAATAACACTGTTTAGGCAAGATGCTCCTATGCAAAAACATTCCCTTAGGGGAAAATAAAAAGTCCTTGAAAAACTCTGGAGACAAGTTTTCTAGTCATATAAAACAACTCATAATAATCTTACAGTGATAAACACGCTCACTGCAAGTGCCTGGTGCTATGAACAAGAATGCTGGACAGATAACTGTGACGCCTTTGCAAGTTAGTTATTTAAACTCTGGCCAAGTTGGAACGACTGATTTGTTGTCTTGCAGCAGAGTTGTTAAAGTTCAGAAACCGAAAGAACAGTTTAAAAAAAAACTTTTAACTTCAATTAAAGAAAATAAAAAAAGTGTGCAGCTTTACCTGTGCGCAGCCTTAGCGCCCTAGAAGCCTCACGCCTGCTTGAGCATCCTTGAAAACTTCTCCACTTCTCCTCACTCCAAGAAAAACACTTTCACACTGTCACGCCTTCGCAGTCTGCTAGGACTCTGTCAGTCTTTTTCGATTTCTTGATCAACCAGATTTCAAGGGCGTTTTCTGCCCCCTCTCTCTCCCTCCCTCCACCGTTCTGAGTTGATTTTAACCTCTTTTTTTCTGAGTGGCTGCTAGTCTGGGCTGAGCAGAGTGGTTGGACAGGGAGCTGGGCTGGGCTCCTGGTTAGCAGAGGGAGGGGAATCCAGGGGAGGGGACCCGTGTATGGGGAGTGGTCCTTAGTGTTCATGGGACCACCCACTGCTTCACAAAGAGGGTTGCAATGACATGCAACAGGAAAAGTGAGCTCTGCTTGAAAAAAAGAACTTTCAACACTTAAATGTCAGGTTTTCAAACTCTTGTTATCCGAATGTAATCAGCACTATGTAACTATCAGCACTATTTATCATGATTTTTCTGTTTAAAACAGTTTTTTGCCCACTTCAGTTTTTGTTCTACAGTATAACAATGAAGTACACAGAGAAGAAGAGATGCACTCCACAAAATGGTTATCATGACAGACAATGACATCAACATGTTATTAAAACATTTACACTGCCGCACATAAACTGACACAAAGCTATCATTACCAAAATGGTTCGGGAGGACGGCCTTTAGTTAAACACAAAAGGCAAGGTGTCTATTTACAAGACAGGATTTACAGAAGTCTGTCGCTTTAATGGGGCCCACCCTGTGCTAGTGAACTGCAGTAGCAATATAATTTATATTAAATAATTTTTGCATCTAATTTGGACATTAAAATGTATTCCACAATTTCACTGTGCTTTACACAGGTTGTTGTTGTTTTTAGCTCACTTTCATACGCTGAAAACTGTAGTTGCAGTAGTCATTGCTGTAATTGTCTGTGTGCTGTATGTTGAGTGTGTCACATGAATGTTTATTTTTAGAGTGAAACTGCTAATGTTAAGCTTAAAGTCCTAGCTTAATGTCAGAGTACTTCTTTTACATCCCACTGTGTTAAAAGTACTGCAAAGCCAAACACTGAACGTTATGAATTAAAACCAAAACATTCTAAATGATCATAGTTATGAAATGTTTCAATGTGGTATGCAGACACGCAAAGCGATGGCATGATAGCTTGTTACGAGAGTCACTGGGCGGTTCCTCTGACAAATCATACTGGGATTATGGGTATGGCTGTGTCACCAACAGGCTTATAGATGAGAACATCTGATAAGCCATGACTAACACTATGTTTTAAAAAAAGGTATTCCCATCCATTTTTGTTCCCAGTGTACACCAGCAGCTTTGTTAAATGAACTTAAGTACTCCCCTCAAGGACATGTTTCGAAAAGTGTTTATTTGGGCGTTCCTAACGCTACTAATGCAAGTGTGAAAGCTGTTACTACAGTGTTTAGCAGAGCAGAATTTATAACTTATGTGCTGGTTTCTTGTAGCTCACCACAAGCTAACCTTTACCATCACTTATCCATTATTTTTATTTTTATCCTATTGTATATATAATTTTATTTCATTTCATTCTATTGTATATAGTATTTTATTCTATTCCATTCTATTCTATTATGTACAGTTGTGTACAGTATCTTATTCTTATTGTATTCCAGTGTTCTCTAATTTTATATACAACTATATATAACTTTGCACTGTTCACTTTCTGCTAGACAACACAAATTTCCCACGTGTGAGACTAATAAAGGTTATTTTATCTTATCTTATCTTATTACTCTTGGCTGCTTTTACCATCTAGCATAGCTGTATATAGCTATGGATATTTTGTGCCACATGCTTTTATCAGTAACAGTAATTTTGGAGGGTTGTGGATTTTTTGCCAGTTTTGGCAGCTGGGGACCTCCGTCAGGACCTGGCCGCCACACGGCTACGGTGCCTCCTGCGGGTGTTGGGCCTGCAGGAAGATGGGTCCATGTCCCTTTTTCGGGCTGTGCCCGGCCGGGCCCCATGGACTAAGGCCCGGCCACCAGACGCTCGCCCTCGGGTACCCTCCCCAGGCCTGGCTCCAGGGCAGGGAGGGTGAACTGCTCCCTTTGAATCGCTCTTTGTCTTGTCCCTCACCCAGGACCAATTTGTCATGGGAGACCCTGCCAGGGGGCAAAAGCCCCCAGACAACATAGCCCCTGTGATCCCTGGGACACACAAACCCCTCCACCACGATAAGGTAGCGATTCACGGAGGACAGGAGGCAGGGAGGAGGCCCCAGGGCAGACCCAGGACACGCTGGAGAGATTATATCTCGCCTAGCCTGGGAACACCTTGCTGTTTCCACGGACAAGCTGGAGGAGGTGGCTGGGGAGAGGGAGGTCTGGACTTCTCTGCTTGGGCTGCTGCCCCCGTGACTCCGCCCCAGATAAGCGGAAGAAAATGGATGGATGGGATTTTTTGTTTGGGTTTTTTAGGGGGAGTATATGTGTGCATCCAGTTTTGAAAATAGAATTCATATGTGGGTTGTGGATGCACATGTGTGTTTTAAGTGTACACATGTGCGTCTCCCCTTCTCACAACAGTGTCTAGTGTCTTTGAAATTCCTGCAGTGTCCTTCTCAATATGCCACACCCATACTCAGCGAGATGAAGGCAACATGCAAGGAATAGATTACATACAGAGGAAGTTACTGTGTTGTTTTTGTTGGGAGTGAACCGGGGAGTGGTACTCACACGCTTGTGCTTGTGCGCGCACACACGCATATTTTAATGTTACTACACTAGAAACTTTGAGTCAGGAGATCTCAGATTTTGTTTTGTTGCGAAAACAGGGTGCAGCTCTCCCACAAAAAAGAAGGCCCGCTGTTTGTGCGCAGACGTGTGTAGATGTCTGTAATTGTGAGCACACTGAGATAAAAGTGGAGAAATAACACCAAACATGTGCAAGACATGCAGAGATCCTAAAGAACTGTGTATAAAGTGGGGTAAAGCTTTACTCTTTGGGATGGAACAGTGTTTAAAAATGTTCAGGGGAAGTTTCAAAAAAGTTTTTTTTCAAAAGTTTCAAAAAGAAAAACGTTACTTTAGTGTTTAAAGTATACTGTGTGTATGAGTGCACAACTACTAAAGCAATCATCTAGTGCTTATAGTATTTTCCACAGAATTTAACATTTTACCTTGAACAGAATAAGATTTCACCCACTTTCGAAGTACAGCGCCTATTTGATTCCCTTTCTTGCCAACGGGGTGTGGCCTTTAAAGAACAGTCTTAGCTACCAGAAAATGCTGATTCCAGACAGACAACTCCTGTTATGTGTCTGCTAGCAATCAGGATTACTCCTGTCAAAAACGATGCACTGCTCACAAACTTTTCAGTAGGAGTTAAATGTTTACAGTTATTTAACAACTCATCAGTAAATCATATCATTGGTTATTTTTTCAGATACTCATGACGTTTATCTATAATACAGGTGTTCACATATAAATTTCTTATAAATATATCTGCTTTTATTCTAAATGAACTCACTGCAGCAGGTCAGAGGGAGACAAAGATAAGCAGAGCAGTCAGTTAGCTCTGGGGCAACTCAAATGTGGACTGTTCAAACTGGATAATTATGAAATGTGCTAAATATCTTCCATGCTCTTGCAAAGTCAATGTCCTCTGTGTATCACTGTTTTGTTGCAGATCACTCACTTGAATACAAGGATATGTGGGAATGGGTGTGTTTCCTGGCTCTAGGTGTGTCAGCCAGTGTGAACCAGCGCAAATAGCTTGGCTCAGACGCACGATGAGTCACAGCCCATGACTACAATGAAAACATGGGCAGCTCAGACTGCAGAGAGGAGTAAAATCAGAGGATTAGATTGGGATGGACGGTTGAATAAATGTGTGTGTGCTTGTGTGCGTATGTGTGTGTGTGTCTGCGTGTGATTGTTTGTGTGCGTGTTATGAATAATTTCTCCCGCAGGATAAGGGAAGTCACATGCCACTGGCCTAACTGTAACTTGTGATATGACTGAATAAAAGTAACATAACAACCAGACAAAATAACTTTTAATCTATCAAATTTCTTTCAGCAGCTGTTTGGACCTGCCTATAGGTAAGAAGGTGTGAGTAGAACACCTGATTGTGCAACACAGGCTTAATCATACACAATGGACTGATCTCAATCAATGATTTCCAACCACATATCAGGTTTTTAAACTGAATGAACACATAACTCCAATTTTAGCCAAACTACATTGGCTCCCTGTTAAATATCGCATAGATTTTAAAATTCTTTTGTTCACTTTTAAAATTCTAAATAATTTAGCGCCCGCCTATCTCTCTGAACTACTCCACTTATACAATCCCAACAGAGCACTTAGATCATCCAATCACATGCTCCTTGCACAACCTAGGTCTCGAATGAAGTCGAGAGGAGACCGGGCCTTTGCAACCGTGGCACCCAGACTCTGGAATAACCTCCCTGTACATATTCGTACTGCCGAGTCTATCCAGTCTTTTAAATCACATCTTAAAACGTATCTTTTTACTTTGGCCTTTGATTCTAACTAGTTGGCTGTTTTAGCTTATTGTGTTGTTACCTATTGTTTGTTGTCCTGTTTTATTGTTTGTTTTAATTGTCTCGTGTTTTTACTGACTGTGAAGCACTATGGTCAACACTGTTGTTTTAATATGTGCTATATAAATAAATTTTGATTTGATTTGATTTGAATGGATGGTATAATGGCTTTGAAAGCTGCAAATAAAATGTAGTATACGATGGAAAAAGAGAAAGATTTTATAGTATATCTGTAAAAAATAAATCACAAATATTGAAGGAAACTATGATCTTAGATTCAGACCATGCCAGCAGTGTACTGTAAGTATCTTGTTTGTAGGTATTGAGATGATTTTCAAGATATGATAAATGTCTATTCCAGAGCACATTTAAGAATATAACTCAATGTTTGCTGCTTTTTATTTCTAGAGACATTGTCAAAATGCTTCTGTTATGATTTTTTCAAACTTCTGTTAAATAAGTGGACGAAGATGGATGGATGGATGGATGGATGGATGGATGGAGTATATGGAGTATTCAGTGTAATGACTAACCATCCCTGGCAGTAATCCCAGAAAAAATGAGAAAAAAAGAAATTCAACGCATCTATTTGACGACAAGGTTACTTTCTGTAGTTTTGCTTGCTTGAAAAGTTTGCTCAAAAGTATTTTAAAAGCCTGGTTTGCATTCAGAGAGCTTATCAAAAGCAGGCGGTCAGTACGCAGAAAGTGAGCAAATAGAAGTTCTTTGTAGCTTCATTAGATTTTTTTTACACAATGCAACATTGTCGATATTGTGTTGAGTGTTTTTCCAGCCAATGCTGAAGACAGAGTGAGATAAACATTGTCAAAGAGGCATTGTCAGTACTGGAGAATGTCAAAAGAAATTCACCACAAATTCCACTTGTGTTTTTGGTGAATGAATGCACTATTGTAGAAGATGAGTTCAAAATAACTGCAAAAATAATCAGAACAAACACTGACCTGTCTTATGTTCCTACAGCTGCTGCCAGTTTCTTTTTATTTACTTATTTAGGATGTTTTATCTTTTTCTATGGTTTGATTCTGAAAGCAAATCAAATTGAAGTAAGAACTTCTTTAAGGAAAACACCCACTAAATCTAAAAGAATTGTATTCTATTGCACTGCTAAAGAATAAAAGTTTTTTTAAAAAGTTATTAATATAGGCACCCTCTGCAATTATACCGTGCGCAAAAAATAATTAAGTATAATGACAATATTTTTTAAGTTTAGTTTAATAAAGAGAGATCATGAGAAGGAATTAAACATGATTTATTGATGTATAGAATTAAATTTGAGGTATTTGCCAGTTAGACTCCAATGGCCATCCCAGCTGTGATTTTGATTAGGGCAGGACCCACCAGAGTCTAGACGCTGGTGGTGGAGATGGAGGCATGAATGGAGCCTCAGTGATGAGGGAAAGAGGGTGATGGGGAAAGAGGTGTGTTGCACAAAGGCGTCTGCAAGGAAGAATGATGGATGCGCCGGAAGATTTAAAGCACGCAGAGTGAAAGCTGATTGGCCTGAAGAAGGCCGGCAGAAAGATGATTGGGGTAGACCAGTGATGTCACCGTCACCTTGACTGCCAATACCTGGGAAGCAGTCAGATGTGTGACTACAGATCTTCTTTATTGAATTAATGCATAAGCTTCATTTCAATAAGGAGAGATCATTAGAAGGAACTGAACATGATTTATTGATGTAGAAAATACAATTTGAGGTATTTGACTGTCAGACTTCGATGGCCAATTACAGCAGAACAGAATCCCAGAAGTGATAGGGATTAGGGCAGGATACCCAAAGAAAAGAACGCATTCTTGCCGTGGCAGGAAGATCTGATCTATAGGGAATGGAACATATGAATTTATGAAGCAGCAGAGTAGAAATTGAGCCTGCGACAAGACTCCAGGGTCATCGGGGGCCAGGAGGGTGGAGAGAAATTTTAATAAGGCATGAGGACAGACTAGAGCTAAGACAGGGACGTAGATCCTTTGATTTGGCTCAGAGCTGAGGTACGACAGGAGAGATACAGAGAGTTAGTGATAAGGCTGAGAGCTGGCAAAGGAGACAGGAGAGATTGAAGGGCAGAGAGGAGAGGCTGCCAGCTTAGGGGCACTGGAGGCCAACCTGCAGCAGAAAGATGATAGGAGACAAGAAAGGGTTGCAAAATGCAGGAAAGAGAAGAGCCTGCATTAAGACTCAGAGCCGCTGTTGGCCAATAGAGAGCAGAGAGCCTACAATAAGACTGAGAGTTGCACAGACAGGAGAGAAAAGAGCCTGCATGGAGGCTCGGGCTGGCCAACAGAGAGCAGAGGGCCTGCAAAAGGCTGAAAGTTGCAAGACAGGAAACAGTAAGCCGATAATCACCAACATGTGAACAACAAGAGAGATTTACCTAACCAAAGCTTCCTGGAATAACAGAAAGAGGCTAAGGGTTTTGTTTGTTTGTTTGTTTGTTTGTTTTATTATATAAGGCTCACTATAGTGGACTGAATGAACTTCCGTATAAATGGCTTATGCAGATGTAAAAATCAAAGCTAAACATATCACCCTATTAAGAAAAAAGAAAACAGGCTCCGCCCCCTCACCTGAATTCCACACATAAACTTTGATCAGTTTCATATTACTTGGCATTGAAAAACTTAAACGTCAGCAATTATTGCAAAGACCAAAGCCTGACCTGACCTATCCGGGTCTAGCTTTGCTAAATACAACTCATGACTCTCAGAGATAAAAAAAAAAAAAAAAAAAAAAGACATTTATCTGCACAGTTAGTTTAAGGCATGACCCAACTGAAAATTTTGAAACAAATGGGGGTATGTTGCGAATGCTGAGCAGACACAGTTCATGCTTTAGTAAAGAAAAACCACTGCAGGCGAGAGAATGTCTAACCTGAACACCCCTCTTGCCTCTACAATGGTGGACAGGGTCTGCACCTTTATAACTGTGGCTAGATTTCACTATATGTCCTATCTGTAAGGTTTTGAATAGCAAAGTGACTTGAGCCGAATTTGCCCATTTTTTAGTTGGCTACTCATACAGAACATGTGGACTACTGCCACATGAGCTAAAGAGAGGAATCCTCACCTTCTGCTTACAGGAGTGGGATGCAATATAATGAGAAAACTAACTTGAATGTGTTGGTGCAAGTGCTGCAAACTTAGCTGCGGAGGATTCGCTAGAGTTGCTGCAGATTTAACTCTAGATGAATGTGAATGATCGGGCTGAGTGATTAGACTGGGAATTTTAGCTTCTTACCAAGCTTTGAACTTATGAAATTCCACTAGAATGTGTTTTCAGTATCAGCCAAAGCAAAAAGTTAAATGAGATGTCATGCAAATAACCACAACTGAGAATGAATTAACCATATTTTTTAAAAAGCTGAATACAGTTTCACTTGCCAAACCCGGGCTTGATTACTGCCACACCTGCTGAATCAAGAAATCATTTCAATAGAACCTGTTTGACAACATGAAGTTGGCTAAAAGCTTGAGGGGGGAAAAAAACACCCATCACACCACAAACTAAGGAAACTCGAGAACAGATCACCAAGGGACTGACATCTATCAGTCTGGAAAGGCTTACAAAGCCATTTATTAGGCTTTAAGACTTGAGGGAATCACTGTGAGAGCCATTATGCAGAAATGCAGAAAACTGGGAACATTGATTAACCTTCTCAAGAGGCTGTCCTACCAAAATTACTCAAAGAGCACATCAATGACTTATCCAGAAAGTCACAAAAGAACCGAGTGCTTTATATTCTAAGGTAAAGAGCCTACAAAGAAAACGATTACAAATACAAAGAAAACAGAGAAAAGCCCAACAATCATATGACCCCTTATGAGCAAGTGCTTTGGTGACAGTAGGAAGGAAAACCTCCCTTTTAACAGGAAGAAACCTCTAAGCAGAATTAGGCTCAGGGGGGAGCAGCCATCTGCCGCAACCGGTTGGGGGTGAGGGGAAGACAGGACAAAGTCTTGCTGTGGAAGAGAGACAGAGACTAATAATAACAAATAATTAAATACAGAGAGATGTATAAACACATAGTGAGTGAAAAAGATGACTAAAGAGAAAGCATTCAATGCATCATGGGAATCCCCCAGCAGCCTAGAAGTATTGCAGCGTAACTAAGGGAGGATTCAGGGCCACCTGATCCAGCCATAACTATATGCTTTAGCAAAAGAGGAAAGTTTTAAGCCTAACTTTAAAAGCAATCTCAGAGCGAAGAGTTCTAATGGGGTGATATTGCACCATTAGGTCATTAAGATTAGACGGGGCCTGATTATTTAAGACCTTGCATGTGAGGAGCAGGATTTTGACTTCAATTCTGGATTTAACAGGGAGCCAATGAAGACAGGAGAAATATTTCTTCTCTTTCTAGTCCCGTCAGTACTCTTGCTGCAGCATTTTGGATCCACTCAGGGCTTTTCAGGGAGTTTTTAGGGCATCCTGATAATGACAAATTACAGTAGTCCAGCCTAGAAGTAATACATGCATAAACCAATTTTTCAGAGTCACTGGGAAATGCACGCAAGACAGTTCAGCAGCCTGATTCTTCATCCATAAAAGCTATGCTGTTTGTATTAGCTGCAGTGTGCAGTTTAGCATTGCATTGGTGGGATGGGAGTATATGTTGCTCTAAAACCTGTATGTAACTTTCAGCATTGATGGTGCCTTTTCCAGATGCAAGCTGCCAATTCCATAGGCACTGATGTATCCCCATACCAGCAGAGATGTAGGCTTTTGAGTAGTGATTGACAAGCCAGATGACTGTTTCTCTTCTTTAAGTCGAGAGGATGTGATGTTGATGTTTTCGAAAATACATTTCTAAATTCAGTTCATTTGAGCACAAAACAGTTTTCCACTTTACCTCAGTCCATTTTGAATGAGCTTTGGCTCAGAGAAGGTGGCAATGTTTTAGGATTGCGTTCAATTATGGCTTCTTCTTTGCATGGCAAAGAGCTTTAGCCTGCATTTGTAGGTGGGATAGTGAAATCTTTGCATAGAAAAAAATAACTTTTGGAAGTATTCTTGAGCCAATTCACTGATTTCCATGACAGAATCATGCCTGCTGCTTAAGGGCACGAGGATCACAGGCATCCAGTACTGATTTTCTGCCTTGCCTTGTGCACAACATTTTCTGCTGATCTTATTGTACTGTCATAAATGAGTTTTTCAAACACTTTATGATTTTTGATAAACATTATTCTGAAATTGTTCCAGACTTAGTGGACAGTTTTTTGCATATTGCTGACCCTCTGCCCATCTTTATTTGGGAGAAATTCTGCCTCTCTAAGGTCATCTCACTGACCTTTTACCGATGAACCTAGATGCAAAAAAATTCCTCCAGCAGTGCCACTTACCTTTTCAGTCTTTTGTTAACCCCAACCCAACTGAAATAGGGGTCATAAATGAGCTAATACTTTTGGTAACGGTAATGGTCTCAGCTTTCTTTGAATTATTGTGGAAAAAAAATATTTGTTTATGAGATTTGACAGTCATTGCATTCTGTTTTTATTTACATTTCACACAGCATCCCAACATTTTAAGAATTGGGGTTGTATTTGAACTTTGGATATACAGCACAAATTTTCATCTTTTAAGTTTTGTCCTTAGCTGTTAAATGTTCCATGGTAGTGGAGCTGCAGACTGGCTACAGATGTATGTGTCTGTCTGTTACTTGATGAGCAGGTAATATGTAATGCATTTACAGGGCTATTGCTGAGGAAACAGATGCCTGCTACTGTTGAAAATGATACTATGAAAGCAGTACTATGAGGAAACAAAAATGTAAGCAGTGAGTGGGAGCTCATGTTAAACTGTCATAAAGCTAAGGGAGCTGTACCTTCATAATAATGCTCTGCAGTTAGCCTTCACACTGTCATTGTCATGGTAAGAACTTTTACATACAAACCATGTACTTGTAAGGGAATATTTGAATACTGGGATGATGCCTGCTGTTACTTCTGTAAGGACAGTGTACATGGCTTATTCTAATGCTTATATTATTTCCAAACATATCTGCAGTTCAACAAGATTAAAATCACTCTACTGTCTTCAACTGTGTTGAGACTGTTCAAGCCAGGGAAGTTTAAATCCTTGTAATAAAAGTAGAATGTAATTCCTCGCCTTTCAAATTGCTTTGCAAGTTGAGTACTGGGTAAAGTCCTGTTTAAAAACCTATTTAACCAATTTAATTAGCACAGATAATTGAATTTCATCTTGTTGGCAAATTAGCGAACCTATGGAATGAAAACTGATCACCCCATCATTAAGAAGTTTCCCCATAACTGAATTAACACATGCATCATTTGTTACGTCAGATGCAATGTATTACCACGTATGCAATTCTGTGCTACGCTAGCCCCAGAGCGCTGTGGGTAAGTAAACTACAAGCTGCAGCTTCTCAAAACAAAGTGGACCTCAAATAATCATTGAGAGCAGAGTGTATCTATGTGGAGATACACTACAAAGAAATCACTGGCAGCTCATGAATGTGCAGTACTCAAGATAAACTATCTTGCAACACACGGGTCACGCTGCCTGTTATTTGCTATCACCATAGTAACTCGTCTATTGGTAATCTTTTTGGAATTCCCCTCAGTTCCTGCTCTCTCGCATGCACACGCTGACTTACAGGGCACACACGAGCACATGCTGATGACTCAGAATGGCAAGCTGTTCCTTTGGTAGAGAAGAGAATGTCAGGAAAAAAGGGGAATAAGAGACAGATCGAGTTGTGGTTTCCACTGCAAGCTATGAGTCACAAACACGAGGGAGTGAGTCAAAAAAAAGAAAAAAATACTATTCTGGGATGGCTACTATAGCAACATAATAAGCAAGGGGGCAGGTACTTGCAGGGATGTTTCCATAGCAATGCCCTGTGTGTGTGTATGGATAAATATCACATGCCCAAAAAGCAGTTTGTTATTTAGTAAGGAACTCTGCCCCACTTTTTTACACAAAGTATTATAACAGTTTTTAAAGAAGATGATTATCCCCCTCCCGTCTTGTCTTTCTATTTCAGCCTGAACAGACCTTTTTGTCTGCACAGAAGAGTCATCTAAACAGCCCGATGCTTGGAACGCCTTCCGCACGTTTGGTCTTGTTGTCACCACCCTACAGCAGGCTTAAAAAGTTCCCGGAAACCTTTTGGTAAATTTATGTTGTTCAAGTGTTGTAATGCATTGCCCCCAGAAAATTAAGCAAGTGATCTGACACATTACTGATGCACACCTTTGTGAATCTGATTAGATTACTGTGATCATTTTCTTCACAGAGTCTCACAGCTATTCACTATCAACTGTTTTCAGCTATTGATCTCTCACTCCACTTCCATCCGTTGTGCAGGCAGATATGATCCCAAGCTGCACATTCCAGTCATAGCTAAAAATGTTGATGCGCTCACTCACATGAGTATAATGTAAACGGCCAGCAAGTCAGTACATGAAGAACAGATGAGTGAAGTGGGGGGTACCCCTCTGCTAATACAAGTCTAAACGGCTTCTTTCTTAACAGAACGTTTTGAACTGAAGTGAGACAACAGTGGTACCTGTTTTTAGTTCTGCAAAAAATACATTTCTAGCAACGCACATTTGTTTTTTCGTGTGAAGATAGCCTAGGGCTATTTTAAACACTGAACGTTGAGTACACACCCAAACCACAACTGTGGATCTATTATGAAAGTAATATTTCCTAATGCACCGTCCTCTAGCCTTGTAGGGTAGCGAACCAACTATAAAGGTTTATTAAAGAGAACACATTTTTATTTACTTTGAATGTTTTTCCAACATGCAATATTTCTGCCTTAGTAGTCATGGCAGTGCATTATTGTAGTTTGGCTTAGTTTGACAACACGCCCCACCTCCAGATTCTGGTAACATGAGACAGAAGCAACTCTGGGGTTTCATGTCCAAAAGTGCAGGGGCTGACTGTTTTCTCTCCATACCTCTCTCTTGACTTGTGTCACGCACTTTCTTCTCTACTTTCACACCGACAAACTCTGTTGCAGGGCAACACAAACTCACCAACAAACAACTTATTAATAATCTCTTCACGGATGACAATAACTGCTTCAACTTAAAGCTGGTACTTGCAGTGGATGTTTCGTGTTATGTTGTCCGGAGTGCTTCGTCACTACTGCCAAAGATCTAATCTTTTCTTTCCCTGCCTCCTTTAGCTATTTCCCCTCAACATACTCACCTTTGACCTCCCTCATTCCATTCTAGGGCTGCGTTTTAGAGCTATAGAGCTGCAGAGAAATGTGCAGCTCGCACACTTTGACTGCACTAAAGCCATGAAAAGACCCTATCACCAAACAGAAGATCTCAAGGTCACATTTCTAATCTAAGAGGATATAATATGATATACAGCATGTATATATGCATGTGTAACTATCTGTAATGTGTTGCAGTCTTTAAACTTCATATTTTCATTCTTGGCCCTGCCTCAAAAATAGAGGACATTTGACTTGAAGTCGCGCTGGGTGCTGACTAAGAATCCATCTTCCTGACCTCATTTTTATTGCTCAAATTTAGTGTGTGTGTGCGTGTGAGTGTGTTAGAGGAATTTAAAACCCAGCAACATACTAGAGTGTAGGGAAACCCCATAAAAGTCTAAGGGTGGGATTATGTGGTGGCTGAGTGTTGCTTCTATCCGCCCAGAGATGTCCCTCCAACTGTGACAAGAGTGATGTGCTCTTGTTTTGGCCAGCTGGCCTGTGACAATAAGCAGAGCTGTAAATATGTCCAGATTTGTGTAAAATAGACACATGTAAGGCCTTTAACGATAACTTAAAGACACAAAATCTACACACTCATAATCCATAGACATGCTTAACCCACACAACAGGAACGTCAGTGGTAGCTTTCCTTTCATGAAAACTGTGTCAGATTGCTTCACCTTGCTGTTCCAAGCCCTCCACTGACTACCTAACCCTTTTCCAGATGTGTCTCGCAACACCAGATGCTCAGCACATGCATACCATGCCCAGAGCTCCTACTGCGAGCTGACAGCCACACAGGGACCTTGTGTGGTGAAACAATACATCAGCTCTCTGTGTTCCTCCCTTACAGGGCTCCTCGCTGATCCAACTGCTTTCAAGAATCCCCACCCCTCCTCATGCGAGCACACAGAAGAGAGAGAAAAAAATGTCCAGAAAACGAGGATCAGTAGAGGAAGGAAAAAGTAGTGAGTGTGTGGCCAAGTGAGAAATAAAGACCAGGGGGAGGAAGGTTGGCAGGACTGGAAGAGAAAATGTTGCTCTTTGGCATAAGACAGCTCATTGTTCTCGTGGCTTGCTTCAGTTTAGTTTTTTAACTCTGAGGCTTCTAAATACAAAGCAGGCACAGCATATTGTGTGGACTTGATGCTGCCTCCATCTGGCAGGAAGCTTGCCTCAAAACGATTAAAACTGCATGGGTTCTGCTCAGAGTCATTTCATATTTGACTTACAAAACAGCTTTGGTAACGCCACTCCTTCAGCAATCAAAGGGTTATCCTTCAGCACTTTTGTAACTGCCGCTGTGGTGCGAGTGAAGTCAAAGTTATTTGCTCAAGTTACAGCCCTCTTCCACCGTGATCCACAGGATGAGTGAGTCATGTGTTCAAGGACTTGGGTGCTTGGCTGTTGTGGGAACATTTCCATTTTCTGATTTCCATGAGACTACAGAACAAACTAAAATGGCTTCCCTGATTCCACACCATGGTGGAAGATGGTTGCACCAAAATGATCTTGAATCATTTTCAGTAGGAAAAAAATCACACATCTGACTCACTCGGAGATGAGAGTCCTCTCCTGTGCATCTCCCATGAGTGTGTGGATGAGTGCGTCAGAAAGAAAGTCCCTGCATCCACCCGAGAAGTTATAAAGTTTAATGCGCAACACTTCAGTGATCAAACCACAGTCAAGCGTACTAAATGTGTCACATGTTAAATCAATATGTGCCTGAATAATCTGCATTCATTACACGGGCTCGTCCAGGTGCCCCGTTTCACCTGCAACCGACAATGCTGCGACAAACAAAGAAACGCCGGGCAGCAGGTGTGGGGAAATTTCAACAACAAATGATCAAGTGTGTTCAACAAACTTTCATATGGTTGGGTGTGTCCGATGAAGACAAAAGCTTTGTGCTCACAGTTCAGCGCCAACAGACAAAATTTATTCAAAGCATCTGCCATTACAAAAGAAAGAGTTTAGCTTGGAGTTGGGCATTCAGGCAGACGTTAAAAAAACAAGTAAATTGATGTACCACACAGGAAACTGTGGATTATGGTTATCCCCGTTTTCTTTTCCTCTTTTTTTTTTTTACTCTAGCAATACCAACTTGCAGAAGTAGGTTCTGAAACATGGTATTTCAGCATTGGACTGGGGTGTGGCTCTCTCTACATTTTTATATCAGCCCTGCACGCAAACTTATCATTGTCAAAAAAACCCAAAAAAAAAACCCCCAAAAACAAACAATGATTTTCCACTTACAGACTACATATTTACATGTGCATTTGGAGCTTTAAACAAGTTAAAGTTTAATGTGAAAATCTGCTCTGAACTTCTAAGTCTTAAAGAATTGTTTTACTTTGGAGTCCATGTGCCTTTTCAACCACTGTCAACTCCAAAACTGAAACACGTTTTATTGATGCTTATCAAGTTTAGTGTTTTGTTTTCATGGCGTAAACATGATAACAAAGCACAGATTTTATGTGAATGGCCCTTGCCCTCGTGTATCCAAGAGGAGTTCCTTATAAAGATTTGTTTCAGTCATCTCCTTAGGGAAGCACAGACTACTTCAAAACAAGAACCCATAGTCTAAGGCAGACAACATTCCCATCTTCTCAAACCACAGAGTTCAGCCCAGCCATTTTCTCTACCAGATGTGCTGTATTCAATAGCCTTCAATGTTAAGTCTTTGCCTGCCCTCTACAGGGACTTGAAGAATCTAGTTTTAAGTTGGCTTACCATTTGTATAGTAAACCCACATATGGTTTGCAAGTTAGAAATTTAAAAACGCCCTATACATGTTCCAAGACAGCTAGACATTAATCCTGATGAGTCACAAAATCAGCTGAAGTGCATCACAAGATGCCTGCTGAGCCCAAGGTTAAGTAACTGGATAAAGACAAAATGCAGTATTTTACTGACCTCTTCTGGTTGAATTTTTCATTGCATGTTTCAAAACCTAACCACTGCCTATTAGCATGTGTGGGCACTGTTGTACCATAGACTGCAAGGTCATTTTCTGTTTTTGGTACCATGATTTGAAGTTAAGAAAACCAAAATATTTCTGTTTGCTTATTCTCAAAACAAAACTTAACAGAAATACATTCAGATTGAATTCACACACAATGGACATCAAAGAAAGAGATAGCATTGAGGGAAATGCTTTATTTCGCACGTCAAACAACCAGAAAACCACTTTGAAGGCCACAGAGAAACTTAATTCTTGTCTTCAAATACTGTCATTCCTGCAGGTAAGTAAGCATGTGTGGCTCAATGTCCATTGGTTTTAAGTGTTGGAGAGCAGAAGCGCAGAGTGCTTTTGTTGACTATCAGTGTCCTCTCACTTGAAGATCTTGCCCTGGTTGAAGGCTTTACCCACATGCTTGAAGTCTCCCTCCCAGGCAAAGTACTCTTTTACCATGGTTTTGCACTCTTCACTGTTTGGATCCAGCTTGCGCCAGTCATATGATTCGTAGTCAATCTGCCAATCTTCAGAGAGCTGGGAAGGAAAGTCACAAATTGAATTCAAGTTAATTACCCTCAGCTTTTAATCCAAAAATATATCATCAACATCACTATCCGATTTTAGATGACACATTCCATCCTACCTATCAAGGCGATAGGTGAACCATAACAGAATGCATTCAAATGCAGACCATGTAGGCTACGGAACACTTTATATGAATGCCAGATCTCAACATTCCTCAAATGTTTTTTTTTTTCCATTTTCACAACAACTGTATACAATAGAGTGGTTTTCCGTGACAACAGCCTAAATACAGCAGTATCAATAATTATAGTTTGAAATTTAAATGTAAGGTTTAGTGTGTGCACATGTCCACTGCACAAAAGCAATGTTTTGCTGCCTAAAATAGACATGACAATCCACAGAGTTCAAAAGTCAGCTTAGGTCAGTAACCAACAAATACCTGCACAACTAAATCTGTCTTTATTCAAGGACAATTGTCTTAAACTGCAATACGGATTGTGGCCACAGCATGAACCAGCCTTTTACTCACTTAACCAGAGATGACTGGGATGAATGTGGTCTTGAGTTTCTCTTCCCCCGTTAGATTAAGACTGCGTGTCATAATGGGACACTGCCTTGCCCAAAAACAGGGGTAATTTAAAAACACTGACTGGAACGTTAATCCTAACAGAGCTGCAATCCATGCACTTCACCTCGACACATGAGGAAATGCCCAAATCAATGTGAGAAACACTGGGGATATTATCAAATCAGAACACTAATCAAAGCACGTTTAAAATCTAATACTTACAGTGAAGGCCAGTTCCTGGCCTCTGAAGACCCAGATGCCAGAGATGCTGCTGTCGTTGTTGGTGCCGAACAAGATGACACTGGCAAAGGCATTCTTTCTGAGTTTGTCCAGGCGCTGGAACATACCTGTGAGGTACAATCAGAGATTTGAGACATTTTGATTTTTATCAACACGTCAAGGACATCTTCTATTTGATCCATATCTAAAGGAACTTCTGTCTCTCTACATGTAGAACAAAAACAAAAAAAAATTGCCTGTGGGGCAATTCTGATCCTGTTTAATGTGACCACAGCATGAACCAGCCTTAAACTCACTTAAAACAGAGATGACTGGGATGAATATGGCTTGCAGTTTCTCTTCCCCTGTCTGATTAAGACTGTGTGTCATGACAGGACACTGCCTTGCCCAATGACAGGGGAATAATTGCTTTTCTCCTAATTGTAGTACAGACCCGTTTCTGAAGTTGATTCAAACATGTCCAAACTCCTTACAAGAACGTCACTGAAGACCTGAAGATGACCAATTTAACATTTGACAAAAAGGTACTTAACACTTATTTTTAAAAAACATATCATGGTTTTAGCAGTGCCAAGCCCGTTTGTCCCAATTTACACATTCTTTGAAAACTGGTGTAATCAGCTTTCCTGAAAAACTGCAGGATTAAATTCTAACCCAGAATCAGTCCAAATGATTTAAATGAGACTAAAACCTAAATCTACACCAGGACTGAGAAAACCAGCAGTACCCACTGCAGTCAACAAGAACACAAGTTAAGATGCATTTAAAATGATCTGTCCTGTGTAGCAAGTCCCAGCACTGTCTCCTCTAATCCCCTCTTTAAGGCTACATGAGAGCCGTCTTAGAAGTCTACAGACTTTCAGAAAAATTCCCATATGCACAGAACTGCCTCTGATCCCAACTTGTTCCTGGGCCATAGGAGCAAACCTAAACAGATGGAGGAAATTCATGCCAGCACATGAAGTAGCAAAGAAAGATGTAAGACCAGGGAAGAAAATAAAGCTTTTTCTGCGTTTGCTTTCCAACCAATAAACAACCATAATAATAAAGTAACTTTAGATACTAATGAGACCAAAGGTGTTTTATAAAATGGCTGCTGCTGAGTCTCACCTGTGATAAGGTTGCAGCTCTTGAAGGTAAGTGTGAGCTCCTCGGGATATTTGTACTGGCTGTGCCAGATTGAGTAGCCCTCACGGTCAAAGTGCTCCCAGAAGTGGGGAATGGCTACGGTCAAGGTGTCCTCGTTGGAATACTTTCTCTTGAACTCATCCATAACAAATGCGCTAAAATGAAAAAAGGAAATGTCACGAGTTATGTGATCTGTGTACATGCAAGGTGAAGAGAACAAGGTGCAGAAATTAGATTGAGATCACTGGAAAAAAATTAATTAATGTAGGAACAGTTACTGAATGCCTACAACCATTTTGTGGGTCCTACAGGACTATAAAAGGACGTTTAAAGCCAGGATTTGCCACTGACAATAACCCGAGCTTATAAATACCCACATGACTCCACCATCTTTACTTCAAAGAGAATCTTTAAATACCATAAAGCCTTGATTATATTCTGTTGCAGACATGGACAGCTGGAGACGACGTGACCAAGTAGTCGTTCCTTTTATACTTCTCCAAGTCCACTGCCTGGGGTATACAAGTAGTTTGCAAATTGTAATGTAAATTTCTCTGCAGACAAGTCTGCACAGTCACCCCCCCCCACCCCCAAAAAAAAAAAAAAATTAATCAGACCTAAGCCAGCTGACACACAGATATACAGTCAACCTTGAAGGGCAACTATGCATCTCAAAGTTACATTCCGTTTGTGGCCACAGCATGAACCAGCCTTTTACTCACTGAATTCAGAGATGACTGGGATGAATGTGGTCTTGATTTTATTTTCCCCTGTTAGATTAAGACTTGGTGCCATTAAATGGGCACAGTCTTGCCAAATGATAGGGGACCATCTTTCCACAGAGTCGAGAGCATAGGAATGTCAAAACTCAACATGTGAAACCACATAACGAGTTTTAGATGATCAACATGCCAAAGACTGCTACAGATGCACAATAGAGAAATAGGCCTTCACCAACTGATTAACACTCTTAAAGGCAGAGAAGCATTTAGGGAAAACTACTGGGGTAAAGGGTCACACCCAACACTTGCAGATTGACTCCACATTATAGATTTTTAATTACCATACAAGGTGTGAGCTTACAGCAAAACAAATTCTGAATGATGAAATGTATACACAAAAGAAAAAAGATCTCTCTACCTCTTTGGCAGGTGTGCAAAGGGGTCCTTGGTTTTAGGCTCTGCAGCCAAAACAGCATCACAGTCATCCATTTCCTCTTCAGGATCAGGCTTCTTCTCTTCCTTTTTCTCTTCCTTCTTCTTCTCTTTCTTCTCCTGGGGCTTGCCAGCCTCCTTTCCTCCCTTCTCTTTCTTGGAAGGAGTCTCTTTCTTGGGCTGCATCTCAGCAAATTTCTTGGCTGGAGGAACAAAACAGTGAAAGTCATGTTCCGTCTTTGGTTTTGTATCTGTTGGAAAGGAGCCTGCCCTCAAATCATTTGCCCAACAATGGCTGATTTTAGCTGTGTTAGTATTGGCGTGAATTAAATCAGATATGCAAACTTTATTTTTTTTCTTAACTTCAAATAGCCTCAAAGACAATGCTGGAGGGGGGGGAGGGGGGTCAGTGTGAAGTATGGCCCGACTCCATTGTGCACCTTAAACTTGGCAGCACGATTGGGTGTAATACTAGATTCTTAAATTGGGTTCTACTCTGAATGCAGCTTTTCCAACTATCATTTAAACAACAATGGTGTGGAGTTTTGCTTTTAAACATTTCAGACACTTAGGCTACGAGTTCATACTGTCTAATATGTATGCCTTCTGATCTAACTGCTAATGACTCACCGTCAAACTGGGCCATCTTTTCACACAGCTTGACCTCTCCCAGGACAGCCTTGAACTGTGGCTGGTTGACACAGGTGACAAACCAGCGGGTCACATTGGGATAGGGCTGACGGAAAGAAGGCTCCAGGACCTACAGGGAACAGTGAGGTGTTAATGGCTTCTGGTGCAACTTCCTCCCCAAATTTCACTACAGAGATGAAGTATTGCCGTTAGGCTCCAAGGTACCGCAAGGTGCAGCCGTCTGTGACAAACCTGTTTGTAGAGCCAGAGCATGGAGCAGGCCACGGTGATGTCTGCAAGGGTGACCCTCTCTCCCACAAGGAAGGTACGGGTGTTCAGGTGTTGGTTCAGCACAGCAAGGAACTTTTTCACATCCTCCTTGGCCTGCTCGGTGGCCTGGACAGTGGAAGAAAAAGAAAGAAAAATGACTGTAAATCTTATTCTCCAGTACCAAGGTGCAACAACAGGGTGCAGTCCTCTAGGAAGCCATTGTTTCAACTAAGAAACACTGAGCTATATACCTGCTTGTTGAACTGCATGATTCCCAGAGTGGGGAAGACCCATGCGCTGGCAGGAGGGATGATCTCTGAGTCAGCGAAGCTCACCCACTGCAGCACTTGGGCTGCCGCCTGAGGAGTGGAACCGCGTAGGGTATCATTGCTCACTACGCACACAAGATTTTAAAAAGGAAAGTTGCTGTTATGGTTTCACAGTCGTTCTGATTTTTAAAAAAAATTATAGTACAACTTCAGCATTTTAAGATTTTCTTAATTATCATACATTGTGCACATCAATGAAATGATACACTAGAGGTAAAACTGTATAGATATAACTAGTAATGTGGTCTGACCCATCTATATGATGATAAACCCTTGAGTCAAGAAATGTCCTGTGAATTTAAATGTTTTGCTGATTGAGTGCTGTATCCCATCACAAATTCTAGACCGAATTAACTGCATCCCTGAGCAATTTTCTAAAACAAGAGTGTAGAATTCAAGCCACTTAATTATTATTAAATGTGAGACTTACAGTAGTGAGCAATGGCATTACTCTCAAACAGACAGAAGCCGTCATCTCCCTGGTAGGCAGGTACCTACAAATGACACAACTACTCATTTGAACACATTCAATGTGGTTTTAAGTCAGAGAACAAAGCGGTGCATGTGCAGATCTGTTAGCTACGAAACATAAAAGGGTGTGTTGTCAAACTGGTTAAATCCCAGCTCATAAGTTGCATTTGACAAATAACGAGTCAACCTTATTCGTGTGGGAAGGAAAAAAAGAGAGGCTCTAAAAGCAAAGCAAAAATGCATATTTAAGGGAATTGATACATTGAATTGATTAAGCCAGCTGTACTTACCTTGCCCAGAGGGAAGTTGTTGAGGAAGGCAGGAGTACGGTTCGTCTGCCCGAAGGTGAAGGCAGGGGCACTCGTGGCAACTTTGAGGCGAGCACCACTGTACTGGGCTGCAATCTGGGCCTTAAAGGCCCGCCAGTTCTCTGGGTACGTGTACAGAGTCTGAAAGGACAGAAGACAACTGTTTTTAAAAGCAAACTGCATATATATATATGCACCACACCTTTTCAAGCTGGATGTCTAACCATTTGATTGGCTTATGAATGACTTTCAGGAAATAGCCTGGTGTTTTACTAATGTATATACTGAGTCCTGAACAGGCTTCTGTCGGTTTTCTAATTCTACTTAAGGCATGTAAACTTGGATAAAATTGGTAAGCAATCTATCAAACCCGTTAAGAGGCAGCATTTAATTTGTTTTATGGTCACAAATAAAAGGATCCCATCCAAATTAAAAGGGTGGACCAATTAAAATCTGTCTGATTAGGCTATGGAGCATGATGAAGCTGAAATACATGCTGACTTGCACGGAATACCGCATTTCTGTTAATCAGTTATCTAAAATAAATAATTTTCACGTGGCTTAAAACGCTCTCTTGACAAATAAGCTGTTCCTTAACACCGAGTCGCTTAACTTCGGAGAATAAATTTAAATATACGGCAGAATTGAGACTAAATAAACAACTGTAGCGATACCCTCAGGTAAAAAAAAAAAGAGGGAAAAAAAGCGTATGATGTGAGGAGGAGGTTTTCAAAGTGATGAATAGGTAAGGTAACGTGGCACAACCCTGAGCTAAGAGAGCGGAGTCTTCCACTTACAATGCATCGTTAGCAACAGCTAACCTGTGTTAGGAGGAATACTGAATGGTATTGTTTACAAATATCCCCTATAAAAGCTAGAAAACACTCAGAAAGCAATGTCTGTGTGAAAAGCTACTCAGTAAGAGGGCAGATGCATCTGATTTTTAGCGGATTGCAGCAGGAAACCTAAAAGTAAGCACTATAGCTGGCCATCTCTCCATCTTACTCACCCCTGCCGCCATCTTCAGGACGAGAGAAAGAAAGAACGACGGCGCGCTTCACTGACGTATTTACGGCCAAATGACGTGCGCGTTCTTGAAATATCCGCGTTCACAATTCTTCTGAACGGCATGGATAAAGCTGCCTGGTCACATTTCAAAACATCCAAACATGACTTAAAAACTTAGTACCTTCACAAATAGCATTTGTAGCTAACACAGGGAGATAAACATACACTGACACAAGGATGTAAGAACAAATTAAATATTTTATTACAGCAAAAGCAAAAAATATGTAGGAATGATGAGCATTCAAAATAACAAACACTACTAATATGGATACTTCTATTCGTTAGCAATTTTTAAGTAAAATTGTTAACACTCTTACAACATTTCCATTAAAAAAAAAAGTAGGCTGTACAGCATAATAACATGATGTGCCTATAGGGCTTGGCCCCCATCTCTATACCAGAACAGAAGAAAAATAGTAATTTGTCTGTCTTAATAGTAATTAAGACAGACAAACTGAGATACAACGCAATAAAGTCCCACTGTTTCTTGCTCCTCAGAAGAAAATCAGCTCACAAGACCTGAAACAAAATACAGATGGTAAGTTTAAAAAACAAACAAAAACAAAAAAAAACATACACCATTATTTTTGTTTGTTCTTGTTGATTTTATGTGCAAATAATCATAACCAAACTAAACCAACAACAACAAAAAAAGCAGATCTATGACCCATCTGACAATGTACTGTGGTCTAATAACTTACCCAGATAATCATCCATGAGAGATCCAATGGCAAACTGAAAAACAAGCAAAACTTTGTTTTAATATAGTTTTAAGTATAAAAGATTGATGAAGGCACAATGGCATCCCACATTGATTTGTTGAGCTGAGATTTTTCACTGTTACCGTCTTGGCGTCTGTAAACTGGATGTGACAAGTGATCTGACTGTTGAACCATACACTTTAATAAGTATGCCCTGAACAAAGACAGTTGTAGCGCACTGGCAGTTTGCAGACAGCACATCGACTGGCAAAGAATGTCTGCTGTTGATGGGGACAGAGTAAAAAGTGGGTGGTGCAACCCGTCTATGGGCAACTCTTGCCTGCGATGTTGATCAGCCAGTTGGACCAAATTAACATACGAGAGGAAGTGAAACAGAGTTCTAGAGACAATGAAAAAGTGTCCACTGCAGCTACAGTCTGTACTTTTAATGCTGTACTTTTTAATCTTTGACATTTTGAGGGGTTTTTTCCACACTTCTCCTATTCGTGGAGAACTCTGTGGTCGCTCTCTTCCCCATTTTGGCCCACTTGTCAACCAATCGGCATTCAACCAACACACAGCGTTATCCACATCCTGCAACATGCAGTTGGTATGCTTGTCTGTAATGAAATACATACACAAAAAGGCGCAATAGTGCCATCAACTACACACTACACTGGCCCTGATAAACCAGGTGTGATTTTTGTAACCTGGCACACGTGGCATAGCCTGTGCAGCCCAGGTTGAAGACACAAGGGTAAAAGCAGGTCAGTCCTTACCACCATTTTAATAATATATTAGTGCAGGAGTTCAGAGATTCCCCAATTACAGAGAGGAAGATGCTGGAAGAGTTGGAAAAAAGCAAAACTTTCTGGAGAAAACTCAGCGATCGCTTTGCTTTGTGTTTCGATTTTTCCCCGTTTCCACACCAGCACTGATGTTGAGGTGAGACATATAATTCAGGAGAAGAGCCACAACCCAGTCATAAACTATGAGTTGGTTGTGGCACAATCAATCCTGTGACCAAAACTAGGTGTAAGGCACTTCTGCACTGCCTTAACTTTTCAGAGCCTGTAACTATGAACATCTTTTATATTTATAGGAAATTAACTCCTACTTAAGTTTATATGAAGTACTTAACTAAAGAAGAGTAACAAACTTGGGGTGAAGTAGTTTTTCAAAAAATAAGAACAAACACTTACAATGTCATTCTTATCCACTCTGGTTCCCACAATCTTCAGCCGGATCTCATCATCTTGCTGGATTACAATGTCCTTAAAAATAAGAGGAAGGAACATCCTTAAATGCAAAACTGACACTTGTGTTTTAACCTTTATCTTCACTATAATGTGAACACATGTCTGAAAACTTTTTTTTAAACACATAATAATGATAACTTTAACTTTATTTTAAAAGCCAATAAAGGCAAAGAAGAGAAATGTATTTTAATACATGTTTCTGTAACACAATTATTGTTTCAACTTAACAATGAAACAATACCTCATCAACTGTCTTATAACAGGGTGGATTAGAATTGGGGTCAAAGTCCATTTCTATGGGGATCGACTGCAAAAGAAATGTATCATGAGATTGAATTACAAACAACATAAATACTGCAAAGTGCACTAAATGACAACTAATTAAACACAATTGTAAATATCTTGCTGACTCACGTGGCGAGAGATGAAGCAGGACATGGGACCTATTTCTGTGAACAATCCGACCTGTAAGAATTACAGACATATTTAGAAACATTTCAAAAGGAAGTGTAAAAAGTAAAGTGTGCATGTTAGTCCCCGTAGGGAAATAGTTCCTCTGCATTTAACCCATTCACCCAGTGAAGCAGTGGGCAGCCACCAATGCAGCGCCCGGGGAGCAGTGTGTAGGGACGGTACCTTGCTCAGGGGTACCTCAGGGTAGCCGTTCAGTGGAGTCGAACCACCGACCTTCCGATCATGGGGCCACCACTCTACCTACTGAGCTATCCCTGCCCTAGGAAGACAGAACACTATTCTTTTCCAGCAATTCATGACTTCCTTCTTAAAACTGGACACATTTAGTTTAACAGTTTGGCTGTTAAAATGATTCAGAAAATTCAGAAGTACAATTTTTTTTATATTTCTACATCTTATAGGATGGATGGAATACACGGTGTAAAAAAGTAACTTTTCGTGCCACTATTGCATTTGCAATGTTTTACATCGCTGTGGAGGAATTTTGGCCCAATTCTCTTTCCGGAATTATTTTGAATTTAGCCACATTAGAGGGTTTTCAATCATGAATGGCCTGTTTAAGGTGATGCCAAAGCATATCAATCTGATTTAAGTCCAGACTTTCACTATGCCACTCCAAAACTTTCATTTTAGTTTTTTAACCATCCAGAGGTGTACTTGTTTTGACTCATTGTCCTACTGCATAACCCAAGTCACAGAGAGCCTCAATGCACAGACAGCTGAATGCATTTTTCCATTTGTAGTTAAACGCTCTCACTGTTGTTCAGTGGAGTCCCAAAACCTTAGAAATGGCTTTGTAACCCTTCCCAGACTGACATGTGTCAATGACTTTGTTTCTCATCTGTTCTTGAGTTTCTTTAGTGTGTTGCTTTTTGAGATCTTTTAGCCTACATCACTTTGTCAGACCAGTCCTACTTCAATTCAATTCAGTTGATTTTATATATCTAGTGCCACAGTTGCCTCAAGGCACTTTATATTGTAAGGTAAAAAAAACAAACAAACATAGAAATCCCAACAAGTTATATGAGTTCTTGAGTCAACAGATTTGACAGTGATCAGCCCTGGGTGTGGATAGTGAAACTGAACTCAACTTTCCAAAAAAAAAAATTTTAATTCCAAAATGATTAGTCATATTTAATATATGATTTAAAATGTAGCAGGAATTATTTTCCACACAGGGCACATGGATAGCCCCCCCCCCTTAATAAAGGAATTCATTTAAAACTGCATTTTGTATTTAGTCAAGTTAAATATTAACCCTCTCTCTGATACAATTTTTTTTTGATTATCAAAAATGCAAAAGAAAACAAACAAACAAAAAAAAAACTAAGAAATCAGAGAGGGGGCAAATACTTTCCTACAGCATGGTATGAAAACTGTGTTTTAAGACTCTAAACCTGCCCCTCACCTTGTTAACCTGAGTGACCACTGCATCCACAACTTCTCCTTTAAACGGACGGAAGACAATGGCCTTGTATTTGACTGGATAGAGGACAAAACCTCTGCCTGGTTGGATTACGCCAGCACCGATGTTGTCAATGGTGGTAACGGCAATGACGAAGCCATGCCTGCAAGACAGAATTAAACAAATTATTAAAATTGCAAAACAACCTCCATCTGTGACCCAGTTTTCCAGAAGCCACTGGGCAAATTTCAGCTTCTTTTTAGCCTTTGTTTTAAACTATTTTTAAGTCAAACACAAGAGTCACTCACTTGCCAGTGCAGGTCCCCTCGACCTCTGTGAAGAGCTTCTGCTTCACGGTGTTCAGCAGATTCGGACCAAAATATCTCGGATGTAGTAAGATTTCGTGCTCCAAAGAAATCTGTGAAAACAAGGCTTTTGTAAATTAGCTTGCCGTGGACAACGTCACTGCTCAAGCTATTCTGCTGCCGTTCAAAAAAAAGAGAAAAAACACTTGCAGCATCTCCACACGACTATAAAAGCGCAACAGTGATAACAGCTTTTAAGGGTATATGATAAAGTTTTACAAAGCTACAGTAGCTACAAGCACGCCAGCCAAACTCGTATCAACGACAGAACCAGACTGCTGTTAGCGATTATATACAGAGAGCAATACAAATACTTACATGGTAAAACATTTCGGTCTGTTTACGTTTAGTCCCAACTCAAAAATCGTTTTATTATATTTTCTAAAAGATGTTTTTCGTGTATTGAATGAAAACCAGCCGCTCGTTTGTGCTTAACAAAGTCACTTCCGAGTCAGAGGTCGATGTTGGGAAGTTGTTGCCCTCAGTTCTGTCTCTCAGGAGCGTATCGCTTTTCTTCTCTAATTTTGATAGACACGAAAGTTAAATGTAATAATCACAAGTTAAGTTAAACAATAAATATAATAACAATTTAAATATTTTATCTGCCTTATCTACGCATCGCTTAATTAACTATTTAAACGACCCACAGCAATCAGGCTAACCTTTTCAATCCAGTCACAGACTGACCCCTGTCGGTGAGGAGGACTAGTGCGTGAGGGTGTGGACGTGCAGCAGGCGTGCCTCCATACTGGGTTTTGATTGGTTTGTTTTCCACGAGACTGTTAACGTCGGGGATATAAACGAAGCAAAAACGAGATATTTTGCTAACACGATAGCTGATTAATGGTAAATACTGCTTCAGTTATTGTGTAATGTGACGCACTGTGAAGTCGACTTAAAGCTGGATAGGTAAATATCCCTGCTTAACTTAGCGACATTAGCTCTAACTTTGTGCCTCTTAAGGATTAGTCTGACTTCCTTGAAAACCATTCCGCCTGGATACAGCAGTAGCTGACTGACGATCAGATTAATCTCACACCAGCCTCCAGTTTCTGCTGACTGACATGGCGAGTAACCTCGTCTCGAAGCTGTTCCGCCCTCATCTGACACAGCTTGTAAGTTGTTCCACACTTTTCCACTTTGTAGAAAGTGCACTTTATGGGTGGTTTTACGTGACTGCGCTGTCCTCCCTGCAGGTGTCTCTCCGTTCAGGTTGCTTGTTACGGGGGAAGGGGGAGGTGGCAGCAGCGATGTGTACCAGATGTTCCTCCAGTGGCTCTCCACCAGAGAAAATCAGCCGATACCCAATTCCTTACAAGAAAGATCTGCCGTATGATATAGTGGAGCTTATGGAAGAAGTGGAATCAAAGGTTTACATATGAGGCGTTCAAGGTCTTTAAGTCTGCTGAACTTGATTCTGCTCCCCATTAAACCTGTGTTTCCTTACAGGGAGGATTTTTGCCCAATGTCTTCAAAGTTCTGTCTCACAGACCAGCAGAGTTCAGAGCCTTCTTTGCATACTACAACGAACTGATGAACAAGGACACAGGTGTGCTTGTGTGCTGTATGTCTTTTTTCTAGCAGCAGGTGCGTTTTTTTTTGTCTGAGATTCAATGGAATTGACAAACTCTGGGAAACGTTAGGCCCCAGAAGGTGCGCACACACTTCAGTAATGGCCCCACTCTTCCCACTGAGAAACACAAAACCCAGACTGACATGAACCATGGTGACACAACTTGCTTTTTTTAGTAGTTTCAGTAGGGATGAGAAAGTCTTTGGAGTTTATTGTCGTGTGTGTGTGTGTGTGACTGTGTGTATGTGTGTGACAGACAGTACAGTGGTGTGGTGGTTAGCACTGTCGCCTCACAGCAGGGAGGTCCAGGGCCTTTCTGTGTGGCGTTTGGATGTTCTCTCTGGGCACTCGGGCTTCAAAGACACCCTTTAGTGAGGTTAGGTTAATTGGTGAGTCTAAATTGGCCAAAGTGTGGATGGATGGATGTTAGATTTGGATGTTGAATTGTTCCTTTCAGAAAAGCATTTCTAAAATTCAAAACCTGCATCCCTTGCAAAACTACACATGTAAATCCTGTCACATTCCAGGATATCTATAGCACTCTGGGTTCAATGAATCCATAAGCCATTATTTGTCTGTGTGCACCAGCCTTGCTTTTTAAAAGTAAGGAGAGCTGCAGATTTGGTATGTATTTTTAGCAGCTACCTTTAAGAAGAATGCATCATATTGCCTAGTATGAATGAATACTAGGCAATACGTAAAATGAGCTCTTTTCATACTTGCGTGCACTGCGGGGGATTGATGATGAAATCACAACTGCAATATATTTGTGGAGTATTCCTGTAACAGGGGTTGTTTTGTTTTTCTTGACTTAAAATTCAGTGGTGTTTATTTTCATTTCAGATCATTTTGGTAATGTGTAACCTGTGAGTCACTGTTTGTCCAAAACAAATGTGTTCAGTAGCTTAGAAATGGGACAGCGCCAGCAAATTATCTTTCACAGAAAGTAAAAAATTCTCTTTTTAATGAGAAGCCTTCAAGATGGGACGTAAACTTCATGCAATGTGGGAAATGGCTCGTTCCAGCACTAATATTAACAATCGCTGCCATTTGCACTAGTTGGCCATTTTGTTGCTACAATGTAAATTAACTTTTCCGGGTGTAGGTATATTTGTATTAGCCTTTTGTCTGCAAGTCTGTACATCTAAAATAAAATCTGTCCTGAACAATGCACCACAGCTTGAGAGTCTAGCAGATTGGCTTTAATTCTAAACAGAGTTGAGATTGCGCCTAAGATTGTTCAGGTGTACTGATTTATTGGTAAAACTTTAGCTAGATCAGGTTCACTTCAGTCTTTTAGTACAGGACAGGATTGTGATTTGAACAGGTTTGTGAGAAGTGTTTGCACCTTTTCCTTAAATGCAGTAAATGTAATTTTGACTCAGTATTTTTCCAATGGTTATAAATGTCAATTGTTTTGCAGGTAGATTAACCAAGGCAGACCGTGAGCTGATTGTAGTGGCAACCAGTATCTACAACAGGTGTCTGTACTGTGTGGTATCCCACGGTGCTCTGCATCGCATCTACTCAAAGAACCCCACACTTTGTGATCAGGTATAATGTTAAATCCGGTAATTATAACAAAGGTGTTTTAACCCCTTAGCAGTCCTACAAATTTTGCCTATAAGGGTTAGCAGTCGGACGTACCGTGGGCGGTACGTCCGACTGCTAAGGGGTTAAGGTATTTTGTATATACACTCATTATGTGATGTGCAAAATTAAAACTAGGCTGTCTGTCACATCTTTTTTACTTTCTAATACAGATGCTGTTTGCATGTGACCTTCCTGTTTGGTTTTTCTTAATTGCCATAAATCAGCAAAACGCACTTGTAGGTCTAATTGGTGCTCTGTTTTCTCCAGGTCATTGTGAACTATGAAAATGCTGACCTGGCCCCTCGGGAGCGTGCCATGCTGGACTTTGCCATGGCTGTGTGTCGCTGCGACACCATCACAGAGCAGCACTTTAAATCTCTGGAGGAAGCGGGCTTTGACCGCGAGGACGCCTGGGACATAGCCGCCATTGCTGCTTTCTTTGCCATGTCTAACAGGCTCGCCCATCTCACAGACATGAGGCCAAACCTGGAATTTTTTAACCTGGGCCGCATACCACGGGACAAGAGCAAGGACAAGGCGGGCGATGGCAACTGAGAAAGGGAGATGTTACAGATTGTCTTAGGTCAAATGCTGTATGTGATGTTAAACTGTTCATGGTGAAGGAAATTCTCTTATATTGTATCAACATATGACTGTTGATATTTGAAGTGTGGTTTAATGAGGTGTGATAGCCTGTTCTACAGGTGTACACGCTAAAGGCAAATAAATTGACACTGAAATTAGTCTGAAGGTCAGGAGTGTAGACTTGATTTAAGTAGCTTGACTGAGCCTGTTTGTTTAGTTTTTTGTTGTGCCAAAATCAAGTTGTGCAGGCATCTAAATGGGGCTTGTAGGAATAGTTATGTTAAGATTTATTCCGATTCGCTCATGACTCACTAAGTTGTGGTTAATAGAGAGGTTAAGAAGTAGCCCTTTGTTTTGTTTTGTTTTTCTGCAGTTAACACATCTCTTATCTTTGAATCTGACCAGTGTGTAAAGTGAGAAAGCTTATTTGGCTCAGGCCTTAATAGCCTCCACTGCCATGTAATTGTTTTTTGCAATGTACACGAAAAGCATACCAGGATACACGAAGACATGCATTTCTGAAGTATTGGGTAACTTTGAACCAATTTCGAGTCCCTTCCTATGGCAAAAAATGTCATGAAACTGACTTTTCTGTATGTTACTGACCTTGTTTTAAAGTTTAAATGGAAAATTGCATTTCCTCAGTTGCACACTGTCTGTGGGATGAAGTTCTTGATTTTATGTGAGCTTGTATTTTCAATAATTTCTGTGTACAAGTGAAAGATGGGGCTTTACTTGCAGATGTCTCTCCTTTGTCGCTGTCAACAGAAATTACATAGTCTTGGAAAAGTGCTTCCTATCACCACCAGATGGCGCTGCATTCATGAACCTATTGGAATTTACACTGTCTTCTATATGTAACCTCTGACTCATTAATAATTCCATATGTGAAAAATGGGCAAATAAAACCTACAAAGAAGAGCTTTAGATAAAGCTTAAAAAATGTTGCTGAAAATTATCTCCAAGTTGTTGTTTTTTTTTTGTTGTGTTTTTAAATGCTGCAATCATGCTATCATTTTTCCTGGTGTAACTCTTATCTGTTGGCGTGTCTCACTTCTGTATAGTACCCAGCATTTCCTCTGAAAGTTGATCACTTTTGATAGCAGAAAGTAAAGTCAAACATGCATCACCTGAAGATTTGCTTTTTTTCCCCCCCTCTCCTCATGCACTAAAAACTTCCCTGCTCACTAGACTATTTAGGTGATATTCACACCAGGGGACATGAGATTGTGTGTGTGTGTGTGTGAAGCTTACAGGAAAGAATTACATATATAGTTTCTGTATCATAAACACCCTGAAAGTTAACCAGAGCAGATCCTTATTGTAGCATAATGGGATTATGTATATACACATTTAAATTTAATCCCTGTGCCAGAAGATGATGTGTCATTAAACCATTTGAAACAGAATCACCTGATGTTAGCAAAGGTCATTTCACAGATAGTTTTGTCCTTGTGTCTGTCCTGGGAGACCTATTGATTTGATAAAGTGTCATATGGCTCATGTGCTATTACAGGTTCACATTAAGCACCAACCTTTATGACCCCCATGTGTCCTATGACTGTTAAAATGAGAAAACAGTCTCTTGACAAGACAAGTAATGTGAGGCTGCCCTGGACCATTCATGTTGTAACTAGAATAGAATAAGATACGATTTTAAATGTGCGCTTTGTTGAGCTTGAGCACATAAAGATAAGAAAAGCCTTCAAAATGAAAGCTTTAACCATTTCCTGTTGTAGTCTGTACTTTGGTGGAGGAATCAAGGTTTTATATGGCAGCTGTATGGGGAGTCTGCAGGCCTGCCACAGTGTCTTTATTCTCCAGAGGGAGATAAAACAAAGCACGACACACATATCAAATGGGGTATGATAAAGAGCAGAAGGAAAAAGAAAATTGAGGTTGGGGGTTATGTGGAAACAAAGGTGGAAAAAAGCAAAGTAGAAAACATTTATGAAACATAACTTAGATGTTTCCAGACGGGGTCCAAAGGGTCCAGATTTACAGCATGAGGCACTCGAGACCACTTAGGCAATTACATAAATGCAGACAAACTGTGAATCAAACAGATATTAGACATTGCATTGATCATAATTTGCACAGTAAGGTTTTCTTGGTGGGAAATTGTATCTCTCCACTTACTTTAGGCATATTTGATAAATTCTTCAATATATTCCCATATTGAAACCAAATAATGTGAAATTATTTTCCCGTGCTGACAGATTCCTCTTATTCATTTGTCATTTTTTCATTTCATGTTAATCTGTCAACCTTTTGAGAACAATCTCCAGATTTTACTGCGTTATTACTGCGTCATCCAACATGGCGAGTGGAAAGATGAGAGGGGAAGTTATGGAAGAAGTTGCTTCTCATCTTTTATTCCTCCACTGGGTGTTCAGGCAGACTTGTCTGCTTTTATTTAACACAACTTTCAATGTTGTCAGACAGCTTCTCCAATGTTTCGCACTTCTTGGAGAAAAGGAAGAAAAGGGGCGAAAAAATATAAAGTAGGACAAATTAATTGAATATTTAAATAGATTTTCTTTTGCATCCAAATTGTGTATTCAGCATTTGCTTTTTTTGTTGCTGTGGTCTTGTTACGCTGCTCTGGTACTCTGTGTGCAGTTCACTTGTAAATTCAAACTCCAAGGCAGCTCAAAACCTTTCTGTCCTGTCTTCAACGCTCTAAAACTGAGGATAGGAATGAGGTTTACGCTTTTCCTTTAAGCGAGATGCTATATCTCTACATAAGGGACACATTTGCCATTTGCAGTGCAGTGAACAGAATGAAGACAGGCACAAGAGCTCATTTCTAGCAAGTGAGCACATATGGGACATTAGCAAATGGAGAGACACAAGGATGAGACCATTATCGTTCCCGTTAAGAACGTGTCGGCTACTGTTAAGAATACATGTGAGCATGCATGTGTGCAGGATTGCATATGCACATACTTTGTCAAGCAAAGTGTGTGTCTGCTTGTGTGTAGAGTAAGGCTGTTCTGTAAGCCTTTGCAGCTGGGGTCATTTGCATGAATTTGGCTTGATGGAATTTCACATTAACTGGCTACTTGCCCCCTTATCTGGGAGTCTAATCCCTACAGACTCATCATGCAAACCCATCACACAGCTGCTAAACAGAGTGGAGGGAAGTAGCAAGTAGAAATGGCTGTGGTGGAAAAACAGAGCATATATTTGTTACAGCCCTTGATGGCTTGACATTTCCTCTTTTTGTGTGGCTAACCTTTTTGAGTCCTTATGTGCAAACTTGTGTTAGCAAGATCCTGACCTGGGCTGGATTCATCATCCTTTCTTCCTCACTCCACCTGCCATTGTAACAGTGCCCCAGTCCAATTCCTGACACCTGGTTAATAGTGCATCTAGTCTGTCCATTGAGACGGCTGTTATTTAGTGTGAACAGTTGGCTACTGTGTCTGTTACTAGCTTCCCTGCACTCATCGCCTACAAGTAAGGAGATATTATTGTTTACTGATATTATGAATAACCAAAGACTGCAAATAAATTATGGATGTACCTACATTTTGGTTTCATCAGAAGCAGATATCATCCCTAAGGACAATGTATGCTCATGTGATATTGGCTTTTCTAGCTCACTGTATCAACACCCTAAAGTATACCCTGCTTTCAGGGCTGTGCAGAGATGTTTGAAGGGGCGGGTGCTCCAGTTAAAAAGGGGCAGATAGAACCGGGCTGAATAACAACAACCCACATTCATCAGGAATCTAATATGGAATCTCATCATACTACAACTGCGCACCGCCCAGGTGGCAAAAAATGTGCATGCTCTTTGCGAGCTCATTTCCGGCTCATAACCAGTACGCTCTGCCATTAACGGTGAGCATTGGTTAATGGTAGTCATGTGACTGATGCAAACCAGAACCTTTTATTTAGCAAAATTGTGATTAATAGTCAAATGTTATTGTTGAGGGGCACAGGCAGGGCTCCACATACACACACATTAAATAAATAAATAAATAAAAATTTACCTCAAGAAAAGAACACTTGGGGCACCCATCAGGAAAAGGGCAAGTGCTTTTGGTTGTTTAGATTAAGTGCCGGAGCCATTAAGTCTTGGAAGCTGTATATGGA
This sequence comes from Haplochromis burtoni, assembly GCF_018398535.1. Taxonomy (NCBI): domain Eukaryota; kingdom Metazoa; phylum Chordata; class Actinopteri; order Cichliformes; family Cichlidae; genus Haplochromis; species Haplochromis burtoni. The sequence continues at coordinate 5,038,922 of NW_024582365.1, forward strand.
CTTGAGTAAGGAGTCCACTTTTAGTTATATTTTTTCCTCGACATGTGTCTCCTAATAGACAAGGGTTGGTTTCACTCACTATGAGCAGAGCCCAGTGTGTAGAAAAAAGATTGCTGAGTTGTTGAAAGAAATGATTTAGTCTAAGAAAGAAATAAGCTTGGCACAGAAGCATGATGCAAGAAAGCTGCAATGGAAAAGTCAATTTGCACATCTAAAACCTGATCATAGAGCTCATAGACCTTTTGTAGCAGCTGTCACTGTACGCATCACAATGATAGAAGTCGCTGACTCACAGATGAGGTGTGGCAGCAGTCAGAGTTTCATGTTTGATATGTTCCAACAAAGACCTTACTAAGTTTCCCTTTGTAATGGCTCAAAGATTAATAGTAACCCAGTTAAAAATGCTTTTTTTAACAAGCCCATGTGAACCTTGCCTAAATGGAAGCATGGTGTGCTGCAGATTAGTAAGATATCGGTTAATTTGTGATGGTTTTTAATGACTCTGCTTGATGTTCTTTCTGTGCTTTGTTTTTTTTTTTTTATGATTTTATGGCCTCACCTTACACCACTGAGCCGTGTTTGTCTTAAATTCATTTCTCAGTTGTCTGTATGGTCTTTTTTTCCTTTTCTGTATCTTGAGCTGGTTTGTGACATAAATGGAGATCAAACATAAATATTTAGCCGACTGAATGGGGTAAAATCTGAACAAATATGAAGTGTTAACATTCCCCCTACTTGCACTAACAGATTAACCACAGGCTAAGCAAAGCGGTCATCTAAACAATTGTGACATGTAATAAAAAACGTGATGATCAGTTCTGGTTTGACTAGGAAAATAGGTAATCAGGCAGCATGGCCACCCACTGGTGGTATGATGTTCATGGATATTTGCCCTTTAGGAACTATACACTTCCCTGCACAGGTTTTCCTTCCCTTATCAAATCTAATGAGTGAAATCCAGTAAGGTATCAAAGGTTGTGGTGTAAATGGATTCACAGGAAGCTGTCTGGAATTGATTTCATGCACCTAAAATGAAAGAGCAAGAGTTTAATGAGACATGTAACACCTCTGAGAGTGAACGGTGAGCAACTGACTAAAATGGGAAAAAAACACATAGTTGCCACTTGGTCGTCATGGCTTCCTACTTTAGTACTCGAGGAAGTGTTTTCAAACCGGTAATCCACATACTCAGATTACTTCATGCCTGAGGATTATCAGTGATGCTTTACCTAACCTCAAATAAAGCTTTCACTGCTTTTTTGTATCCTTGCTTGTTTCACAGCAGGTAATTTAACAGTGTATGTCTGCATGAAAGAGCCATTTCTGTAAGTCAAGGCATGAAGGCGAGTGTTGTAAAAAATAATGGCTTCAACACTGCATGGATGTCAATTCCATCTTAATGATCTAAGGCTCCGTTATCACAGTGTTGACGTTTCAGATTAGGGTTGAGTCCAGCGTTGAATATTGTAAATAACAATACAAGTCAGTCTTCACTCTTGCTGTCCTTGAAACCTGACATGATCTGGGCAGACTACTATATTTGAAATTTTTGCTCAGCTAGATTGATAGCTAGCTAGCTAGCTAGATAAGTTAATTAGTGATAATAAATTGGTCATAGGTGTATATTGTGAGCATGTACAGTTGTGTTGGCCCTGTGACAGATTGGTGACATGTCCAGAGTGTACCCTGCTTCTCACTCTATGACATCTGGCTGCCCATATCACCACTCCATCCCAAATCCTTGACTCAGATAAGCAGAAGAAAATGGAGGGAAATTGCTCTAACCAATCTAACAAATGTGCTGGCTGGACAGGGAGATTGTGTGTTTGGGATTCCTTGGATCAGAGGACCAGGCAGGTGGCCTGGCAACATTTAGGGAAAAGAGAAACAATATTCGGGTATGGCGGCAGCAGCATCCAGCAGGGTTGGATTAATTGGGACCGGAATGAGAAAATGTGAAGAGGGAGCAAGAGGGGTGGTAATGGCCTCTGGTGATGTTCAGTATTTGTGCATTGAAGCTAGTGTGTGTTCGGAAAGCAATAACATTTGGCTTTCAAATCCCACTCACCAAGCATAAACACACACAGTTCCACCCACTCATAATCCACCTGCCACACACAAACACAAAGTGAGAGCTTCATTTTTCTTTAAAATAATAATGCTGGCCCAGCAGTTCAGCAGGCAGAGGTCATTCCCATATTGGATGGTAATAAGGTTGAGCTTCATTCCATAACTTTTTTATGGATTTTATTACTTTGCTGCCCTTTCCTGACTTTTCCCTATCTTCCTGAACCTGTTTATGGTTTGGATCCCTAAATTATTCATTTTCAGTCCGTCATATACTGTTGTTGCATTTTTAGGTTCATAGATTTTAATTTATATTCGCAGGAAAAACTGAAATAAAAAAATCTGCTTTGGTTCAATTCTTCTTGATTCCCTGTGATGCATCATTTGCACGCCGAGCTCAGCAGTCTGACATGCAATCTGGCCTCACTGAATCCCCCACCGTGCGCAGCATATGTGATCGAGTTTATGGTGCACCGGCAACACATAAGCATGTGTTTATGTGCGAGTGTATTTTCAGAAATTTTGCATGTGTGTGTACGTGAAGGCGCCCTGACATTCAGTCTTGCTACCACTTTAACCCCATGTTAACAGATCCAGACTTCAAAGCTTCTGTTGCTGGCTCGATATAAAACAGCAACACCGGGGAACACATCAGCAGCAACAACAACATTTTTTTACATGTTGTGATCCCAGAAGAGTCTTGAAGGTGAAGGTCTGGCAAGTATTTCAGGCACTTAAACATTAACAGGCTGACTTTCTCTCCATCATTGAGAGTTTGCTATACATACCAGGTGGTGCGCATGAAATGGGGTGCACACATCTGTTCTAATGGAACAGTCTGATTGCTTTTCCAAGACCTCCAATTTTTTTTAATGGTGAAAAACATACAACATGATCTGAAGATGTAAAGCATGAAAATGCTTTTGAGGAAGGTTTAAAAATGTAAAACATATTTGCACAGGTTTGAAATACAAATTATATGCCAGAAAACAGAAAGACTTTTTCCACCCACAGGGGGAAATCTCTGAATTTTGCTGAACATCTACTTTCACAGTCCTTGGATCGCTCCAGAGCATGCTGCTGCTGTATTTCTGCTGTATACACTGAGCTCTCCCATATGGAATATATATATATAAATCTTATAAAGTTTGTATCTGTCTTGTGTGAAACTTGTATGAAAAGCATACAAGAGTGAAAACAGATATAAGATCCCTTGAAAAATTATATAATGAAACTTGTATGTTTTGGACACTTACTAAAACAATATATGAAAGTAATGAGAAAGTGGCCACTTTCATGAGTAAATCATATAAGTTTTTACTGTTTCTTTTCCATATGGGTCTGCTTAGGTCTGGTCATGTATGTTTTACTGTAAATCTATGATGTAAAAATCTTGAATTGTTAATGTTGATAATAATCAATAGCAACAATAAAGAGATTACAATATAATGTATAAGTGTGTATCACAAACCTACCATTACCTTCTCACCACTGCTGTGCTCTGATCCATGATGATGTATCAGATGAGTACCAGAGCAACCAGACTTCTAATTAAAGGGAGGTGAGTGACTTCTAATTCATTATAAATGGATTATACAGCATCTCCCATGCTTTCTGTGGATCTGTTGTATTTAAATGTGTGATATAAATGAACTGACTTAACCTGACTATGTTTCCTGTAAATTCATGAATAGGTCCAAGCCTAAAACTGATTTAGAGATTAAAATGTTCCTCCATGACCTGAATGCCCTAATAGTTTTTTACACTTGCATTGCTTTTGTTTATAGTATTGAATTTGTTTGCTGCATGTTTAGGTCCTTGTTATTTTGGCTTTTCCCTGCCCGTTAGGTGTCCTAGACTCTTCTTGCCCTGAGTTATGGTTGTTTGTTTGTACCAATATGGCACCAGTGTCTTTCTGCATTGTTTGATGACAAATAATGACAAAGTGTTAGAGATGATAATATGTCAGATGTCGACACTTCGAGGTAGAATTTTAACCAATTTAATTACATGAAGTTGGTGTTTTCTGGTCTTGTTTCAGTGCCAGTTAGTAAAAGAAAAGATTGCAGTGAAACCAGTTGGGAAGTTAAAAAAAACAAAACGATTTTTGGCAGTACTTATGTGGTAACATGTCACAACAAAATGTACTTAATTTACCAAATAAATATGAATTCTTCTTATATTGGGGTCCTTTAATGAATGTAAATTAATCATTTTAAGTTGATATGTGTTTCAGCCTTGTATCACTAATATGGATTAAAGGGCTGGCTAGTTATGGTTTATTACTGTTTAATAACATACCTGTTACTAACCTAAAGTCCTGGATTCAAATATAACTTTCCCCTGAGTATTTTTTTTAAATTATTTTTATTTTTTATATTTTTTGTTTTTGCTCCACTATACCATCATCAGTGTGTAGACCGTGAGTGCACACAGACATACAAATATACACAAAACCTCAAGTGTGTAGCTAAGGCAAGCAAAGCTAAACAAAGGAGGGCCTGTCTTGCAGAAACAGAGTGAGGGGGATTAACCTTTAACACAGTATGCTTTATATAGAGAGGCTACTTGTCTCCCAGCCAGAATATCTTAAGAGCTTTTATGCATAACACACACTCACAAAATATATGAATACATGGGATACAGAAGCTCTCTTATCACAAACCTTCCATTTGTAGGATTCCCTCTTTATTCTCATTTATGTAATATTCCCACTGACTGAGTCTAAGTGTCTTCTCTCTAAAAGTGTCTCTGTGTGTTTTTTTTTAAACCAAACTCAGTTTATGTCCACAATTACACTTTTGCGTATGTTCTCTACCAAAATATAAATTCTAATTATCTAACTTCCACAACTGCAGAATAAAAGTATGTGGGCTTTCGTGTGGATAGATCGATGAAGTGGCACTTGTGAGTCGTGAAATTCACAGACAATTGGAACAAGGAGGTTAATGTACCCTCTTTGTTCTACTTACAAATTTAAACTGGCACCGGTGTTTAATGGTGCATTTGTATTAGGATACAGTTGCATCTCCTGCTTATAGTATGTTGACAAAATTATTCAAAACCTCCACTGTAATAGCTGTTAAACAATGTCTGATCATGCAGTTTCATGTTTTACATCAACGAATAGATTTTAAGTTTTCAAGTTAACGTGTTTCTTTAACAGCTTGTTCATAGTGATGCCGTTGAGGTGCAGTGCTTTCATCTCCTGCTGTCATGGACTGTTTCGCTCATTTCTATTCCCATGCCCTTTTAATAAGTAATTTGAATGCCAACGCAGTGCAGCAGGCATATCTCAGTACAGTACTTTAGTCCCTCAACATGTTCTACACGGACACACACACACACACACACACAAAATAATGTATGCACGAGAATAAACATTGAATAATGGACGTGAATAATAGACCTTCTTATGGTCAGAAAGAAGGAAGTTTTTCCATGAGAGAAGGCATCTGCAGTAATTCTTGCAGTACCCCCTCATATTTTTACTTAGCATTTTGTTATTGTTGTTATTGAAATATATTTAGTCCAAAATAATTTTTTTATGTCTTGGTTTTCACAGTTTTAATCATACAGTATTTAATTTTCCGGAGAATTCACTCGACGGGTAACCCCGCTCAAAACAGTCTTATGAAAAATAACTTTATGTGCCTGGTGAGAAATGTGGTTATATTATAATTTTACCATACCTATGAGCTTTAGCTTGGTGACATTAGTTACAAGCCAAAATATATTATTAGAAACCATTTCTTATTGTCTCAGTGAAAAGCACACAATGAAATACACTGCAAAAATTAAGGAAATGTTTAATCATCACTGCACAACCCCAAAACAGTTACATTTCAGAGACATCCTGCTGTCCAGTCAGGAAGCATAAACCAGTGTGAATCTATTTCACGCTTTCATTTAAATTAAAGTCACAACAGGCGCAGTGCCAAGACAAAAACAACTGATCTCCCCAAAAAGGAATGGTTTTGCAGGTGGTGACCACAGACTAGTGTCTGTTATTTCTCCTGACTGATTTTCCTCTAGTTTTGCTTTTTGTCAGTGTCCTTGTCACTGTGGGTAGCATGAAACCATATCTGCAGCCTATTCAGACTGCACAGGCAGAACTTAAGTTGGTTCTCTGAGCCCATGTGAGGCCTCATGTGCCAGATTGTGTCAGCAGTTATTGGATAACAAAGGCACTGGCCCTCATGCCAATCGTTGCCTTCATCTGAGAACCTCTGGAGTGTTGTGTATTGGTTCATTTCAGTCACAAAATAGTGCCAAGGAATGTCCAGGAGCTAATTCAGATCTGGATCTAGGAGGAGATCCCCAGGACACCATCCACCATCTCAACAGGAACATGCCCAGGTATTATCGAGAGTGCATACAGGTAAATGGGGGCCATAGATTACTACTGAGCCACCTTCTGACCTACAGTGGGGCAAATAGTTATTATATCCCCTGCTGAATTTGTAAGTTTGTCTACTTACAAAGAAATGAACTGTGTATAATTTTAAAGGAGAGAAAGATAACAGCAAACTAACAAATTCTGCAGGGTTTCCTATTATTATTTCCCCCAACTGTAAATTGAGATTAACTTTTGTTACTTTGACTGTTTGGTGTGATTTTGATCAAATCTATAACCCTGAATTTATTAATAATAAAAGACAAGCATGAGGGTGAGACTGATCACAGTTACATAATACAACAGAAGGAGGAATCTATAGAGTTCTTAATTTTTATAAAAAAAATAAATAAATAAAAAGTATACATGCCAGTCTGTGGCATCATCTATACATACCAACTACATCAGTATAGATTTTCTTCATAGTCAGAGGCACACAACTGTACAGTATGATATTTTTTTTCAGTCTAACCCTTCAACCAAAAGGTTTATTTTGTCACGTCCACCCCTGCAAAATAAAGCCCACCCTAATTTCTAAGCTTCAAAAGATTTACCTGAACAAAGGTTTTATTTTTAATTAATGTTGCCATGTGAATCGAATCATTTCAAATGATAATACTTGTAGTTTTACTGTTAACAAAATGAGTTTGTGCTTGAGTTCAGGAAAATTGTGGTTGTAGAAGGAAATGTGCACTTGTAAACTGGTTTTAACACTACTCCTGTCTGCGTACATACAACAGTAAAATCGCTTCAAGACTTAAATGCACAAGTCATTCTTCCTGAAGTCTTGGCTCAGTCCTATCAGTTGGAGTTTTTCCACAAAACATCAAACAGTTGGGACTTTAGAGAATGTCTTTGTTGGTCTCACAAAAGAAAAAAAGGAAAAGAGGAAGAAAGAAATCAGAGCATGTTTCCTAAATCACAGAAGGAAAACATGCCCCAAATTCTTGGTCATGGTTTTAGCTCAGATTTATATTTAATTTCCTCCCGCATTCAATTTTTCATTCCCCTTCCTTATCTGGGACCAAAGACAATTTTATGCCACTATCTAAGGAAACCAAAGCTTTACTGAAAAGAGCGAAGAATATACAGATCTTGAATAAAATGTTACACTGTATTTGCCTACTCCAGTAAGATCCTTGGACTGTTTGAAGTGTTTTACAGCAATTCTCAACTATTATTTGTTGTTTGGGATCATTCTGTGATTAAAAGTATTCAATAAATGCAATATTCACAACAATAGACCAATAAGGATTAGATGTGATTGTGTTTTATGTGTAGACTCTATAGTGACTGTCTCACATAGCAACAAAGCCACACGTTTGCCTCCTTGCACATTATATCCCCACAGATTTATGCAGAGCCTGTTATACGGAGAATAAATAGTCTTTTATTAACACAGAGAGCAAAACACTCACATTTAGGCAGAATGAAAGAGATAAACTACCAGAGAATGGTGGCAACTGTTCCATGGGTGGGAGGTGGAGGTGGAAGTAAACATTTACAGCTTTCAGTCACTTTCAGTTCCTCAGCTCCTTCAGGAAAACTCATACTGGGATCCTAGCCTGAATCAACACTATATTCTTTGGTGATATGGTGGCAAATGAGGTTATGACATTTTCTGTTTGCGATTGAGCCTCTAGCAAGTGTCAGCAGTGTCAAGGATTCAAAAGTCACTTTGTTCTTCATCCTTAGAAACCACGTATGATTTCCAACAAGTGCAAACTCTTTAACAGCTTTCAAGTGATTGCTTGTTTTTTAAACTGGTGCAACTACGTGACCTGTTTTCAACAGTTAAATGAATATTAAGCGCATGTCACATCAGAGCACTTGGTTATATGATTTACTGTACAGGTCAACATGTGATATTTTACAGTACTCGAAAAAGAAAAGACACCAGTTCATCTTGTTTTTACTGGTCAACAACCATAAATACCAGTCAACACAGTGCTGTCAATACAATACACTGGATATTTCATAAACATTATTTTTCACTGTCCCAAACAGCTCTTATTATGTTACAGATTCTATAGTTCGAAATGAAGAGGCAAGACAAAGTGAGAAGTTCCTAAACTGATGAATAAAGAACAATAAAGCAATAAAGTTTTGTTCAGTGCTCTGTTGATCTACGCGGACAAGAAAACATTAAGATTCACAGTGAAACATCTCATTTCAGTAACTACACTAAACATTTTTTACAAGGATTTACATTATCAGAAGTAATGTGTGACTTCCTTATTAGCTTAAAAGGTAAACAACGGGTGTATGAACTCAGACTGAGGTGGTGCAAGTGGACAGGAGAATAATATTTAGCAAAGAGGACTGTGGTGGAGTTTGTATCATTGGAGAGGTGATTTTAATGGACAGAAATGATGTTTACACTAGTTTCAGGGTAAAGACAGTTGTCTTCCACTTACTCAATGTAAAAGAAACGTATGCAATGCTGTCCTCTGCTTTCTCACTGCTTTTCTGTGTTCTGAGTTTTTTTGTTTGTTTATTTGGTTATATTTTTTTCCTTTTAAAGAAAATCTATCAATCTATTTCTTATATCAAGACAGAAAGAATAAAAAGAATTTTTCCTGACCTTTATGATGTAGCATGATGCAGGTGCTTTTGCATTTATTTGCACCACATTTTGAAGCTCGCCTCCTATTCAGTAGATTTGGTTGGTTTGGGACCACGTACATTTATGCCCTCTCCACTGTCCTCACTCTTACACTCTCTCTCTCCCTGTTACACCTTCTTCATTCCTTCTCTCCTGTTGTAACCAGTTATGTGAAGTCTTTAGAAACAGCCTCTATGAAGTTGGGTGCAGACAACAGGATTGTGAAGGTACAAATGATTGAGAAGAGAGAAAACGCCACTAGACACAGCCGGTCCACTACTGCGGCTGCAAACTTCCACTCACTGCAGATCGCCTCAGCCTCATCCTGGTCCCGGAACCTCTGAGCTATGTACGACACCTCCTCCAAAATACGCTGGATCTCTGGTGGGGGGAGGCCCACTCCCATCCCCAGGCCTACAACACCACTGCTGACATGTGGCTCTGCCTCATCACTGGGGGAGCTGTGGGCACGTCCCCCAAGCGTTACCCCAGAGTCACTAGAAGGTGGACAGTGTGGGCTTTCTATAGGATGGTAACTGCCAAAGTAGAGACTCATGGAACCATTGGAGGTGCCTGAGGGTGGGCAGGACGTCTGTGACATCGGCACAGTAAGGCTTGGTACTGTTCCCATCTCTATGGAGCTGGTGCTGGAGTGGTGGTGGGAGGTGTGACGATATTTGTAACCCGGCCGCTTGCGCTCATCGCCAGGTTGTTTCATACGGAGAAACCAGGCACACCAATTTAACAGAACCACACGGATCTGAAAGAAGAAAGGGGAAAATCAACACATAGGCACCGTTAACATATTCATTCAAACACAAACACGATATCTTTTAATATAAGCTTCAGTCACTTACCCACTTAGGCATCTTCCCGCCGTGAGGGTCATGGTGGTGAAATTGTAAGACTATAACTGTAACCACCACAGACATTCCCACAATCATCATGGTGCTGGCAAAGTACTGAGCTGTTTAGTACACACAAACACAAACACACACACACACACACACACAAAAGAAAATCAACAAGGCTTAATTGTTTTTTCCCCAGAGTTATGTATGAGATCAATCATTTTATTACTTGTGGCATGTTTTTTTCCCCACTTACTCCTCATTTTATTATTAGATGCTCATAATTACTAGCATTTAGAAACAGACAAGACTGAATAAACTAGGCTGATTTCACACTCTATCATGAAAGGAAAGCAATTCTCCTCAATCTACAACACACTATTTTGCTAAAGGGAAGAGATGCACATTTGAACTGAAGCTGGGTGAATAAAAGCAGTGCAAAACAGTGCAACAAAACAGAGAACAAAGGTAAATAAACCCAAAAACAGAGGCGAGAGAGAGAGACTCTTATCAGGAAGCAGTAGAGGAGGGGGTAGGATAAGTGTGTAGGTGGAGTTTCATTATTATTTGTTAGGATATATATATATTTTTTTAAAAAGATAAAAGAGAAGAGGTTAGGGCCTTAAAGAAAAGAAAAGAAAAGAAAAGAAAAGAAAAGAAAAGAAAAGAAAAGAAAAGAAAAGAAAAGAAAAGAAAAAAAAGAAAAGGACAGAAAAGAAGGTTATAGTAGAAGTGGAGCACGAAATTAGGCTGCTATTAGAAAGTGTATATCTATACGGAGGTAGAATCAATAGAAAAACACAAGATGTACAATAATTCCAGAAATACGGTAAGTGGACCCAAACCACATTGTTTTTTGAGACAGAACAAACTAAATTACGAATTAATCAAAACACAATTAAAATGAACTAAGCCAAACAAGAAATTAGCACACCTATGTTGTGATTAACGGCTGGCGAGTAATAAAAGACTCATGCCCTGACAGCTACAGTAACTCAGATATATATATATATATATATTTGGACAGCAGGGCAAGAATTTTGCATAAATGCCATGAAAGTATGGATCCACCCTGTTCTAGGTGGTGGTGATGGTGGTGGCACACTGTGGGCTCTTTAGTACCAAGTGAACATAGAGTCCATTCCTTTTATGAACAAAATGTTCTCATCTTCTGCCTGCTTCCAGCACACAAAGCTGAAATAATCTGAAACTGGTTTACTGGTGTACTCCACAGCCACCAGATCTCAATCCAATAGAGCGCCTTTGAGATGAATCGGAAGTAGTACCAGCAAGTTGTAACTAATAAAGTGGCAGGTGAATGTAAGTTATCCTGTTATTGCTGCTGTCACTCATTTTTCAGAAGCCATAATAAAGTTTTGACAAAGAGGTATAATCAGTAAGTATCAGGTGAAGCTAAACAAAATCATTGGTATGCTTTATCTTCTAAGGCATACCAATCTCATTTGCTCCCCCTGATTCAACATTCACACACGCTTAAACATGTTACATGTACTCACACAGACACAGAAATATAACCCACCAATGAGGGGGACAGAGTCTGACGTTGCAGGCATGATCTCAGCTACCAGAAGCATGAAGACAGTTAGCGAAAGCAGCACAGTGATGCCTTGAGACAGAAACCAAGAGAGACACAGTGAGAGAGAACATGAGCATATACATAATGATGCAATCAGGGTCACTGGTGTATGAAATTATTCTTGTAATTACTTATGTATGTAATCAGTTATGTTCTCATGACTACAACCATTTGTCAGATGGTGCCCTCTCTGACATGTTCAAGGTAGGTTACAGCTTCAAAACTCCCCTACTTTGTAGCTGCTGATTGCTCACAGACAGGTAGCTATTCATCAATGCTCTGCACTGACAGAATGCATTCAGTGATTTTTTTTTAAAGTGTCTTTAAATGCATGAATTCATTACAACATTCATTGTGGACAAATATGCTTGCAATGCATGTGAGGGCACCTTGAAGTTTTGATGTACTGTGCAGGGTGTTTGCATTCTTATTAATTTGAACACTCTCCTTTATTTAAAAACTTAAAGAATGTCTAAACAATACACCCCCTTTGTTGTTTGTTTTATTTTACTCGACCAATATTCTATATCAATTCTTCTTTTTTGTTACTTATTCACATATGCACCAATACATATCTGCAGTAAGCTAACGTGTGTTCAGCATGCCCCTCTCACCCAGAGAAATCTTTTCTCCTGAGTCTGCAGGTAAAAGGAAGACCAGCAGGGCCAAGCCAGAGATCAGCACACAGGGGATGAGCAGATTTAGTCCATAATACAAAGTCCTGCGGCGCATGGTGACTGTAAACGTCACATCAGGGTAGGGCTCCTTACAGCACTCATAGTACAACTCATTACGCTTGGCCGGCACACCTGAAGGACACAAATGCAGATCTGTTTCTGTGGACTAAAGAGCGAACTTCATTTAAATGTTTGTTACCATGTAAACCCAAACACCATGTGACCATGCGACCTGCCAATGGGATTGCAAATTAGCTTAAGCTAACTCTGGTACAATGCATTGAATGGCAGCATTTATGTTAATATTTTATACAGTCCCTTCTCAAATAAAATTGTATTTCAACCTCATTATTTTCACTCTGTATTTAAATGTTTGGCAAAATAAAAAAGTAGAAAGTAGGTAGGCCATGGTTTTCCTGAATTTTAGAATTTTCTCACCTTAAGGTTCAGCTCTAGGGAAGTGATTAGCTCCACTCACATATGGCTTGGCTACACTCATGTCAAAGTGTCAAACTGTTTCTCTTGCATGCCATCTGGTTCTGTCTCACACCCATTTCAAACTAACCTAAACCCCAGAGCCCTGGAACTGGGATTTCCTTCTACTCTGTCCCAGCTTGAAACCCTCGAGAGGTCTTCCAAAACTTCTTCCATTTCCAGTCTATTCATTATAGCTCATTTTTTTGGCCTCATGTCAGTCTATTAACAGGCAGTGTGCATGTATATAATGTATAACATCTGCTTATGTCTGAGTATTTTAGCTTTTTATTTACTTAAAAGATATTCGAAATATTGATTTATGAAAACCTGATGTAACACCTCACTCTCTGGTGACAGATTGAATTAAGCAGCCTTTCTTATTGCAAAGTTCTGCAATGTTCTGATTAAAGAAGCCCTCTTACCCACAAGATCCCACTCTCCATTTGGTATATAAGTGGATGTGTCCACATCGAGCATCTGGAGGTCCAGAAGCCAGCCGTTGTGTGTCCATGAGCCAAACTTCAAATCGCACTTCTGCACATCGAAGGGAAACCAACGCACGTCAATGTAACAGGTGCTCTTCAAGATGCCAGGGGGAATATACTGGCAGTTACCCGACGCATTCACCAGCACGTTGGTGTGAAACGTGGCATCAAACCTTTCATCCGCACTGGGAAGAAAGCAGAGGACAGTACTTTTAAAGCATTCATTCATTGCCACATGATAAAATAATCTTGTTGGGGAATGCAAGCGCTGATGGAAAAAGTAACAAGAAGGTATTTCTGTCACATCTGTTTATTTGCAGCAAAAGTGGTGCCAATGTGCCTTTATTTGTGTGTTTTTATTCTTGTAGCAGTTCCTACTCTTCACAGTCGCCCTGAAGCTTTGCTGTGCTCTCAGAAATAGCAAATTGCACAATGCCTGTCTCTGTTCAAAAGAAGGGTTTACACCTGAGAGAGGACACCAGTCTACCATGGGGCTGACAACTGATACAGTTAATATTGTTTGCATTTTGTGCCAGCATTTTCAGTCTGAAAACTGAAGCCAAGTGCCAAAAACGGCATTTCTTTTAGTGACTTTTTGAGACTAGGTCATGATTCAATCTGTATGGACTAGATAATAAAATAACAATCTTTAGCACAGAAACGATCATGCTTAGCAACTGATCTTTATAGCTAATAATTTTACAAGGGTATATAGCTTATGTAAAACTAACCCGTTACAATTTATCAACGCTTTAAGTTGAGGCAAGGCTGCTTTAAGGGACAGGTGCATGCACAGATAGGGGGTGATGTAGCCAAGAGCTACCACCTATGTTTGGTCGGAGCATTTTAATGCAACTATCATGCCCCATGATAGCATGATAGCAGCCAAGATGCTAACACTGAAGCTTCAAAATGGGGAGATGACGTATTTCATGTATAGTCTGCAGTGACTGCAGTGGCAGCAGGGAGCTGTTGAGTGATATATCTACTGAGCCTTCAACCTGCCTGCAACTATACACCTTGATGAAAACTGTTAAATGCTAAATATGTAATTGCAAAACCAAAACAGAGTAGGTGATCCTTTTTGTGTTTTATGTAACTCACTAACTGTTGCAATGATTAAACGCCAGTTTGAGCAAAATATGAAACACATAAAAATTATTGGATCTGTTTCACTGACAATATTCGCTGTAATGTACCAAAAACAAATAAATAATTTGACGTTACATCTGCAAGTCGAAGAGTGCTAGCACTTAGGGATAGATGCTTACAGTAAAGAAAATGCATGTGCATAACCTTGATTGTACTACAGCTCTGGTACTCCACTTGAACTCTAATTAAATATTAAAGAAAAGCTCCTCTGGTGTTGGTTAGAATGGGAAGTCCTTAATAAAGTGCCAGAGGCAAAACCTGAACTTTTAGAGAATTAACAGTATATGGCAAAAGTCATAAAGCAAACTAAATTCTGAGTGTAGCAGCTGGCTGGAAGAAAGCAATTTAGATCCTTCTTCAATACGGCATTTGGATAGAAGTGAAAAAATGAGTCAGCTTAGACCAGTGAATACAAAAAATTCAGTAAAATATATCAATTAAGGTTGAGCAGGTGACAATGCAGCAGACAGTGTTTGAGTTTGCTCCATGTCTTTCCCTGTTCACTCTTGCTGCTCTATCAAATACAGGGGAAGAAATCTTCTTTTATGAGCTACCAAAACAACAAAATTAACAAGACAATACAAAAACACACAAAAGTCTGCAACAAAAAGAGTGAGAGAGTGAGAGTTTCTCATATTGCTTCAAATTTCAGCTTCCTGAAAGAAAGGTCTGCAAGAGTGTGAATACAAAACAGAAGTTTTGATCAGAGGACTGAACCTGAAGGAGCAGACAGTGCTTGTAAAAAGTATACAGCAATAGCCCAAAAAATAAGCCCTGCAAAAAACACTGCAGAAAAAAGGAACAGACCACTGATGCTGTGGACAATATGACTGGCAAAGGAGCAAATGCTTTATTGTACTGTAGTTTTTAAATAATGACACATTTTGATTAATAAGTGTATTTATTACATGAAAATACACATGTGCAAACTATTAGACACATTGTGTATTAATTGTTGTGAGCTATATTGTTTTAGTTCACATTCCAAACAGCTTAAAAAGCCACATATAGATCTGTACATAAATGCACAGTATACAGGCACACAATGCAGTAAAATGCAAACAAAAAATAAAGCAATAGGCACACACACACACACACACTTCAATCCCCAATGAGAGTGATAACATCAGCGTGTCTGAAATACCCCACAGCAGTATTGAGACTTGACAAAAAAACGTGGCCTGCATTTTAACCAAAGTTTGTAGATGGCTCCTTTTTCTTTGTACCTGCTTCTTCTCAGATTGAGTGATTGACCTTTTCTCTGGAGGGTCAAGTGTTATATTTTATGTCTCTGCTGTGTGCGTCGCTATTAGCTGTGGATCCTGCAGGTACTCAGGAAGGGATGTGTGGGGTTGGCCAAGGTGGAGACACGCAATGAATTATTCAAGCTTTGGCCTTACTTTATCTGGATGTGCAAGCTTTCTTGTAATCAGCGCTTACACACATCACAGTAGACGATGTCCTGAAGTGTGTGTGTGTGTGAGTAGATGCCAGAAGGTACACACTTGTCTAATCGCAATTTTTCAATTTTTATTTAAGACACTTGCCTACCCCTTCAGCTTGATTATAGTTTTTGTTGCATTTCTTTATCTTATACCTCCACAGTGCTTTCATCAGTGGTCACATGGAATTATTAATTTAAAGCATCATTACATGGCTCTTACACGATGCACAAGTAACATCAAAGATCTACCAGACCTTACAGTTAAACATTTGTGAGCATATTTGAAGTTTCTGAAACCCTTAATAATGGAGTAACCAACATTTTGCCATGTAAAGATTAGAATTATTAAAACAGCATACAGTTGGACACGTGATATCCCTGGGAGAAGGAGAAGCTGTCACGCTCACATACACACATACAGGCTGGCAAAAGGGCGCTGTGGATATGTCAGAGTGCAGCAAGGGGGAAACGGAGACTGACCGACAGTGACAATGGTGGCAGTGACAGGTCTCTGCACCATGGGACATGACTCACCCGGCTTTATTCTCACTAACTCAACACCTGACTCTCAATAATAAAAAGAAGGAAGTCTTTTGGATGTGAGGCAGAAAAAAGGCCATACAGAGTGAACAAATTCTAAATGCAGCACAAGAAATGTGCAAACGGTAAACATGTTTATATAAAATTATGTAAAATATAATCTTATCTTAAATGATTAGTCTGAAGCTTTTTTAAAAAAAAGATATCTGAGAAAGATAAGAATAAAATAGAGATACAGAATGTGTATTTCTCCAGAGGAAACAGCTAACACCTTCCCCAAAGCTTTTCTGAAGCTTTTAGTCAAGCATAGTTGAGAATTAAACAAGGTCAGTGCCTCAGACTCAGAATGACTGCATGAAGTACAGACCAATCTGTCCATGTCCATTATGTCATATTCCAGAGATACAGCTCTCTATTAAGCAGCCTCAGGGCATCATGACTTGAGGCTTTCTGTTTGACAGGCTCCAGGCTCCGTGGTTAGCAAATGGACAGAATAGAAGCAGAGTGCAAAGTGACGTTAAATGGATTACTTATAAACTTAATTCAGCTTCAAATCATAAAATACAGAAGCAAACAGGACGGAAGAAGACTTGTAACGTTACACAGTGGTATCTGATAATTTTTTTGGTTTTGCATACAATATGTTGTCTGTAATGTAAGTTTAAACATGTTGTCATCATAAGCATTTTAGGAACTTGCACAGCCTCATAGACATGAATACATATACTAATAACGCCGCACCTTATTGTTACTTATCCTGTCACCACTTCAGCGATTTGTGAAAAAATAATAGATGACAGAACTGGGTTTTTTAGGTTTCTTATAAACCTTATTATAAACCATCGTGAATTTTGAAAACATGCTCCTGGGCAGTAAAGACATTGACTCTTTCTTTCATTCAAAACTTCATTAGTTTTAATGGATCAGAGAAACATCATTAAATCCAGCCATCTGTCTATTCATTCAACTCAGCTATCCGTCCAGGAAAAAAAAGTTCACATCCATTTATTTGATTACTTCTCTATTAATTCATATGGCCTGTCACAATGTTGTGTGCTGTATGTTTACGTTTTCTGCCATAACTCCAATTCAGTCTTTATCCTACCTGAATTTGACGTCTGTTATGTTCATCGTTGCAGCTTTCTGTTTCCTCTAATGAGAGAAAAGTTAACAGCTCAAATATTCGGCCCGTTATAGTTCTATTTACTTTATATCAGAGATGTCAAACATGCTCAGCAACCAGAACAGCCCTGCCACTGGGTGGCTTTGAAAAATGTCACAATGGTATAACTATAACAACTATTATTTTATCTGCACCATCAAAGGTCTGAATCATTCTCAGTGTTTCTGTCAGGGCTCTGTGTGCGGGCAGGCAGAGAGGAGGATCCAAATGCAGGACTCGGAAAACGGAATGCAACTCAAAAACCTCAGCTTTATTGCTGGCCAGAAAACAAAACATGAAGTGAGGACTGAACACCAAAACCAAAAACACACAGGCATAATCTGAGGGTACGACGCGACACTGAGCATGGGAAAACACAGGGCTTATATACACAGGGTAGTAACGGGGGAAATCGGCAACAGGAGGGAAACACAGCTGGGAGAGATCAGGGCTAACGA
This sequence comes from Haplochromis burtoni, assembly GCF_018398535.1. Lineage (NCBI taxonomy): Eukaryota > Metazoa > Chordata > Actinopteri > Cichliformes > Cichlidae > Haplochromis > Haplochromis burtoni. The sequence goes on from NW_024582365.1 coordinate 5,056,833, forward strand.
GACGGGGGAGCTAAGCTGCACACACTAACATAAGACAAAGACCTTCACAATAAAACAGGAAACATGAATTACTAAACAAGCATGCAGACTATACACTGAGAGACAGACAGAATGACACATGGAATCTGAACTAAACTAAACGTGAGATATAACTGAGAACAAATCCTTAAGCACGGATAAACAGAAACTAATAATAATCATCATCATCATCATCATCATCATCATCACCACTACGAGAAGAAAACAATCCATGAAGCAGAAATAAACCAAAACATAATAAACTCAAAATACTGGGTCCAATGGACCCAGAACCGTGACAGTTTCAGCATTTATAAAGGCTTCATCCAAAACCTGGCGTACTAAAACGAAACAAGTAAAAGACAAAGCATGAAACAGAAAATAAAGTGTCTTTTTAAAACTTAGTATTTTGTGAATTAACAGAAAAGTTTTGGTTTTTTTCAGAGAAGCCATAGTAGAAGTAAAGTAGAAGTCTCAGTAGAAGAGAAATATCTTAACGGTCTCATCTGTTAATTAAAGTTTGGTTTGTGTTTTCATGAGGCCAGTTGACGAAAAGCAAGTCATTAGACCCACTGTAATTATTGAACTGGAAGATGAAATGTGCTAATTAAAGACTGAAACTATTGCAAAGATGGAGGATAAAAAACTATTTTCCCCAGGCAGGAATGCACAGATATCTTCTGGATGATAAATCCATGGCTCACTGTATAGATTACCCATGCGTAAAATATAATTGTGAAGCAGTGTGAACAAAACAGGCTGACAATAACAAAAGCAATATCGGAGAAATATGAGATTTCACACTGGGAAAGAAATGAGCTGGCTTATCTCATTTTTTGTCTTTCCATTCAGTCCATTCCATATTTAGACAGAATCGGATCTCAGCACCTCTAAACATCATTATGGTAATATTAATACAATTGAAATGAATAAAAAAATTAATGGTAAGCTTTTGTCTAGTAAGTACTCAGCCCAAGTGGCACCCCTAAGAGAAGAGGTCGTGGGAATTTTTGTACAGATGTTTGTTGTGCATTTGTGTAAAAGCTCAGTGTCATGCAGTGTAACTATAGCAACCCTACCAATAATAACTGTAATAGTAGCTATATTATTAATATTTCTGAAAACTGTAAATTTAGATATTTCCTCATGAGGTGCATAAACCCTCATGCTCAACTGTGGACTGGATCTTCATATTTAGCTTCATGTTGCTGTTCATTTTTAGTGAGTTCAACAGATTCTTTGATTTCTCAACAGAATCTGTTTTGGGGGTTTTTTCAGCCATTGCTCTGAAAAAAAACTGTAAAAAAAATATTCAGGCCATAATATATTAGCAGCAGTGCTGTAATGGACATATGTTACTATGAATATATTTTGTAAAATACAACAGGGAGAATTTACTTTGACAAAGTATGCAAATTTATAGAAAACCATGAAACAAAGAGGACAGAACCTGTTTTTTGCACAGACTGATACATTTCACTATGATTTGATTAGATTTGACAAAAAAAGTCAAACAAAAAAATATGGAGACAAAACACCAAAACAAAGTGTTTGGTAAATAACATTTGTAGCACCTAAGTTTTAGGGGAGTGTGTAGCCAGTTCAGAAACAAGACAAGCGGGCAGAGAGAGGAGGGCGAGGAAACATGCTGACACTTCGACAGAGCAGATGGAGTGATTTATAAAGAGCACTCGATGAAAGATGGGAACGATAAAATATGGAGAGAAAGAGTTGATTGAATGGAATGAATTATAGTAAGACAGTGAGTTATGAAAGAGACGTGGAGGGAGACACAAATGAAATGAAATGAAAAGAGGGATGGTGAGACGGGCCGGCGGTGAAGGGGTAGGGGAGGGTAAAAGGCAGACATGGGGAAAGAGAGGGGTGAGAGTCAAGAGATTAGGTTGGGTAATCCTGGCAGGTCTAAAAGCTAAGCTTTTAAAATTTGGGTTAATACTCCTAGACCTTTGTTTTGTCCTAATGTTCCATGTGATGTGTGTGCTGGAGGTACTAAATTTATCCATCCCTTCATCTTCTCCTTTCCTTTTAGTTTCAAACTGAACATCCATCTCTCACTCAAGCATTGCAATTAGTTGTTTTGGAGGAAAACAACTGGCCTACATCTCTAATTGGACTGAGAAAGCCTTACACAGAAGCATGAAGTGGATAAGCCACCATCATCAGCTTGACCTGAATCAAAAATGCAATGAGCTTGTTGAACATCGTTTATGAAAACAATGATTTTGACCTTAGCTCTTGTGCGGCTCCTAAATTCATTAAAAACTATTATTTTTTAACATTTTAATATTTTTTTTAATATAGTGAAAATCAGTTTTAATGACATCAGCTGCTTTTTATCAGCTTTCGTTCATCGTCAGTGACTTGACTGCCACAGAGTTTTTAAAATAACCCGTCTCCTCCTGTTTTGTATTAATGTGTTTGTGCTGCATTTTGATTGAATATTTATCACTTTGGCTCAAACTAATCTGCACGGTTTTGTGGAGATTAAAGGTGGAATTTAATTTTAAAAATGGCGGCATATCTAAAGAATTATATACACGTTTAATTCGCTCCTGTCAAAAATACATAGTGCAAGGAAAGATGGCTCTGAGAGGTGAGTTTATTTGTAGCAAAGGACAGACAGTGTTAAACTGCTCCACAAGAAAAGTAGAAAAACATTTTTTTAAGAAAGATCAAGGTCATAACCTTCTAAAGTAAGGCTGCAATGAGTGGACAAAGTCAGAACTGACCTGTTGTAAAGAAGGATGTCAGGTGTCCAGACCTGGTCTGAAGGAAATCGCAGGTTTTGGACACCGGGATAGTTTTCTGGATTCCAGGTCAGGTAGATGTCTGTCCAGTACTGAGACAGAAACATACATATTTATAGACTCATTCATTCAGTTATAGATTATGTGGCATTTTTATAAAATGGCATAATTTACCCTCATGCACTGCTAAACCTGTAACCTGTCACAATGTAAGAAATTGAATAGCAAAAATGTAAATGGAGCAGACAAGCTACATTAAAAGTCTGTATCTTAAAATAGAAAAAGCATGGGACAGTAAACTAGTGATAACTCTTCCCTTAGCTTTTTGAAAGCTGCTCTATTTCTTTAAATACACCTGGACTTTGGACTTGGGTGTCGACTGTGTCATATAAACAGTATATGCGGGAAAGGCAACAGGACAATGACACAGAGACACTGAATCTGGCTGCTTGAGCCTTTTGTGTTAACAACCTATGTGTTGTGTACCATTAGAAACCTAAATATCAGGTTGCTCCAATGTTTTTTCCATAGACCGAGAATCTGGTGCTTGGGTCCAGGCAGGCTTTCATAGGTGCGCAGGTTAAAAAAGCCAAATTGTTAGGTGTAACTGAAAAACACCTATAATGCTGATAATAGAGTTGCCGAAATGAGTAAGACTATTCCAACTTTTAGAGCATGCACTATGTTATTTTCAGAGACAACAATTAAGCAAGTATTACAGCACATTAAGTTGATGGTCATGTGCCCCACTCAGACTTTAACTCACCAGCTGCAGCCAGGCATTCGTTATCAGCACTTGGTTCTTCTCGTCCTAAAAACAGAAGTAGAAGAAAGACAAAAAGAGAGTGAGATTTTCTTTTATATAAGAGCGAAGAACCAAAGCAATTCATATTTAATAAACTGGAAAATGCCTTTGTGATCAGCAAGTCATTGCAGCTGTTTTGCATTTCCAAAGAACCAACCACGCTATGTGAAACCTTCTAGAAGTGATTTTTTGCAATAAAGTGTAGCTCAGTTAAAGAGCTTCATGGTGGCAAAGGACTATTTAAAACTTTTCCAAGCTTTTTTATATAACACTGTCTGTTAAACAGGGGTGATGTAATGTAAAATATCATGCTAGCTCTTGTAAAATACTGCATGTCTTGCTGAAATCAAAGAATGACGAACATTATAAAATAATGAACTTTGGAAATGTTTTTAAAGTGTACATATAGCATTTCTGGAAATGATGTTGCTCATATTCTAGCTGCAGGGTGGAAATTAGCATTTCTGCAAGCATCACTATTCCTGCTCCCTGTGCTCCCTTACTTTAAAGAAAAGGGGATATAAGTTAAATGAAATCCAAGCAGAATTCCTGCATCTTTTTAGCTTTTTATCCTCTTTTTGAATTTGTCAAATAAAAGGTAAATAACTTTGTCTATAAACAATTTAATGAAACAATCAAAATAAAACAGAATATCCTGAAAAGCTGAATTTGCATATCTATTTGATGTCAGACAAAATTCTTGCAGCACAGTAAACAGGGCCATAATGTACAGAATGGCAATATTTATTTATTTATTTTATGGTCTATCATTATTATTATTGCAGCAAAAATCAAGCTTTGGGGGTTTCTACTGTATGTTACAGTAATAGTGTTGTATACATTTCCTAGTAATATCTTGGTGTTTCTATCAATACGTGTTCATTTGCATTTTCACGTCACATAAAAATCAGACCAAAGCTTCAGTGAAAACAATACACCAGTTGCTGTTTGAAGCACCAGCTAAGATGTTGGAGAACAGGAGCAATGCAGGTCTCAGTGGCATGAACTTGTCTAGAAGCCAAGATGAGAAATCACAAAGTTCCTTAAGACCATCGTCAAAACCCTGCTGTCAAGACTGCTCCCTTAGTTGTTGATTACAGATGAAGTCCACGTCACTCAAGTTAAAAAAAAAAAACTAGAGGATGGTCAGATTCATTATTGAAAAAGCATCAGAGACTGCCAAGAGCTTTAAGCAGCTTCTACTTATACAACAAAAATGCCCTGGAACAGCCTCTCTCAGGAATGACTTTTTAGGAAACTGATAACTTTTGAAGCAGCAGGACAGACATTATGTCCATATGAAGCAGCTCAGCGGACAAAAACTGCACTTCAATTTGCTGACTTTGCTTGGAAGGTGTATGATGGAATAAATGGGCCTGGGCCATGCTCAAAGACACACTTTCGACAAAATCTGAGTATCTATTAACGAAGGATACCACTGAACTAAGAGCAGAAGATGGTGACACGTGTCAAAGTATCTCAGTAACAACATGGATAGTAGAAAGGATTGGAAATCAGACTGTTAGAGACAGGAGGAATAAACAGGATTAGCTTTTCTCTGAAAGTTGTCTGGAACAGTCAAAAATCTTTGTCAGAAAAGAAACATATTGAGGTGCAGAAAAGTTAATTGACATTCAGTCTAAAAAAATTGAATTCCAAACACATCTTTTGTACACTCTTAACTGAAGACCCTTTATGAAGGAGAGCCAATCTGATCTGACAAATAAATGACTTGTAAGTATCTGAGTCCTCAGTTTTTACATAAAAGCTTTTCAGTGATTTAAGAAGCATCACCACATATAAAGAGAAACAAAAATTAGTGGAAAAACAGACTGAAAGGTGATTTTAGAAGGACTGAAAGTTTGTTTGTTTTAGACTACAGCCCTACTACAGTAAACTAGTGTAAAATTCTGAATCTGTCTGAATGTCTTCCTCAGTCTGTTAGAAGCTGTAGATCATCAGAAGAACATGTGGTTCCTTAATTATCAAATAGATTAAACAAGAACAACTGGAAACGCTTTGTCTCAGTAAAAAGGAAGACGTCCTTTTGAAAGTGCACGCTCTCACGCACACAAACTGTTGCATCTGTCATTTCTGACAAATGACAGCAGACACATGGCTGTTGAATCTCAGAACCAGTGCATGTAACACGCTAACACTTCCCTAAATTGCCTCCTCTCTGTGGACGAGACTGACTGATAAATGTACACACAGCCTCTGTCGGGTCTGTTACGTTTTTGATTCTTTCTGATGGTTAATGAGGCTTCATGTGACAACCTGCTGCTACTCTGAGAAGATCATTTACTATTTAAAAAGTCATTAAAGTTAGTAGAAACCTGATTTTGGGGTCACAGGCCCGAGAAAAGAGGAATAAAATATAATGTTCATAAACTTCAACTGTTTAAAGTGTATTAAGCTCCCCTGTATCGAATATTATCAACCACTGAATTACTTTTACCATTTTTTATTACCGTACTCTTATATAGACACATCAACAGTGGTCACTCCACTGTGTATTGGGCAGAGTTCTAGTTTAAAATTAAACTATACAGTAAGATTTGGGTTTGGTTAGATTTATGCACCAGAACAACTTGGTCGAAGGTAAGACAAACCACAAGTTGAGTTTAAACACAACCATTAACAAGGAAAACAGTCTTACCACAAAGTTTAGGAGGGCACCTTTTGGCCAAATGGGATGCATTACAGCTGGTAACAGCCATTCAGTGTGCTAATAAACAAGAATTGTATGAGCAATCTCACACAAACTCACAATCAGGAAAGGAGATTCTAAACAATCTCTTAAATATACTCCAGACAACATGGGAAACTGTGGTAGAGAAAATCACAGGGCTTTTGAGGCACGGTAAAAAACTACAATTGAGCTGCAAGAAGGAGCTGCAAAAATTAAAAAAAATAAAATGTAATCTTCTTTTGGCTCCTCCCTTGCAACAAGTGGTCACCACAGTGGGCCTCACTCTAATCAGTGACCTTTCACTTGCCAAGCAAATAAGTAAACTACTACACAATAGAGCCACCTTAAAATGAAAATAAATAGAATAAAACAGAGCTTTTAAAATTGTTTCATTAACCCAAATCTAGTGTTTGATTCATCAATCACTTCATGGATACCCACATTACAGCTTCAAACAGACACAACAAGAACACATTTGCATATATACTTGCCTGTATTGTGTAATATTTAATGTCACCTGCAAAATTAGCGCAAACCTTAAAGCCACAACTCTTACACGGAAAAGTCTCCATGAATGTAACACTCAGCTAAATACAAAAATGTCAACGTTAAAGTAACTAAAATCCACTTCAGGTTTTCATAAAATTACACCTGGAAAACTTCATATTTTTCCACACATTCTTTATTTTAAAATGACCAAACTAGATACCATGCCACACACACACATCCAGTTTTCTCACCACATCTATGATCTGCAGAAGTGTGAGGCCCAGCTCCACCAGGATGGGAGCTGAGTCATTGACCACAGGTCTCTCTAATCGATTGTAGTTAGCCAGCAGCTCCTTGTACAGTCTTCTCTGGTACTCGCCCTGCAAGGACCCTGGAGGACAAATGCAACAGGAAAAGGGGTTTGTGTTGAATACATATTAAACCCAAAGCGCCGTCTGCTGCATTTATAACATATACGCATGGAGGCTCTGTGAGAATGAAAGCAAGTATGGAGGTCTATGAGTTTTTTACACCTAAGCTCCACTAGTTAGTATAAATGCTCCACTCCTTACATGCCCTCCACTCACTATAAATAGTTTCTGAAGGTCAGCATGTGATTGATAGGGTGTGTTTTGCATTTTAAGCCATAAATCTAGTGGTAGAATAACAATGTTATGGAGAAAGACGTTTTTTTTTTTTGGCTTGGACTATCCAATTTCTTGGAACATATTCTGTGGTGCATTTGGGCTGAATTCCTAATCCAAAAAGTAGCTTTAAAGGTCTTGAGAACCTTTTACCCTTCATTTGCTGGCACCACTGCCTTACTGCCTCATTCTAGAGGCTTTTGATTTCTATAGTTTATCCTGTGAGCTTATTGAAAATGTATAAGAAGAAGGTGTGTATGTTGAGCCATGAGTTTTGATGAATAATGAACAAATAAACAAGTGCTGACATATGCAGATACATCTGCTGACTGTAACACAAAGAGAGGGTGGAGGGACTGTGAGTTTGGGGATCTCTAGGATTAAGGTGATTAGGTTGATGTGTTTGTTGGCCCAGCTTTTGTCACCATTATTGATTCAAATGCCCCATACATGTTTAGCACAAGAACAACCTAACTTTTCACATCACGACACTTTGTTAACCTTGAAGTCACTGTTCTGACTAGCTGCAGGATGATACTGTATTTGGCCTTAAAATGTAAAAAAAAAAAATTGAAATCAGATTTTCTGCCTTTATTATTAAACAGCTGGAATTAGAGTATCAAAAATGACTTAAAATGACATCATATGCATGTCCAATAACTTGATTCAATATAGCATTAATTCTCTACAAACGTGAGCATCTGAGGGTTGGTGTAGATGAATTTCTTAATGATATTGGATTCCAGCTACAATGAAAAACATAAGATGAAGTTGTGAATTAGCAGTCGAAGTGATAATATACACCCACTAGTTCCTTCATTAGTTACATCTTGCTGTGAAGTTGGACCCCCTGTTGCTTTCAGAATGGCATTAATTATTTGTGGCATAGATTCAACAAGTTGCTGGAGTCTTTCATCCACATTGACGCGATAGCATCGCAGAGCTGTGGCAGATTTACTGGCTACTGGATTCAAATTTGGTGGCTGCAGATACTATTTGAGTACAGCAAACTAATTTTTATGAAAGCAGATTGAGATTTTCTGAGTTTTATCATTTTTTCATTTTATTAAAGATAAAATTATTTCATCTTTAATAAAATGATCAGTGTGGCTGCTTTACCAGGTGTAACAATGAAGTTTAAAATCCAGGCATCCATAAAAACAGAATTTATTCAATTTCACTGAGTTAAAAGTTAGCAGAAAGTTAGCTCGCCTAGTTTCCCACCTAAACATGATATACCATGTTCTGACTGAGGAATTTCTGAAAAAATTAAAACATATAGCTCTGCTATCACTTCTGGCATAAATGAAGACAGGAAACTAAACAGCAGTGACGTTTGAAGGGTTACTGATATTGGGCTAGCTGGTATATGATGATGTGCTACATGGTGACCGGAAACCTGTCCAGGGTGTACACTGCCTCTCACCCTAAGACAGCTGGGATAGGCTCCAGCACCCCTTGCGACCCTGAAAAGGATAAGCAGAAGCAAATGGATGGATGGATGGATGGATGGATGGATGGATGGATGGATGGATGGATGGATGGATGGGTGGGTGGTTGGGATGGATGGATGGATGGATGGATGGGTGGATGGATGGATGGATGGATGGATGATGGATGGATGGTGGATGGATGGATGGATGGGTGGATGGAATACTAAATCCCATAAATTTTTTATCTTTGTTATTTTTTGATAGTTTGTTTAAAGGATTTCATAGGACCAATATGTTCTGGGAATCACAACACTCTCAAAACATGGTCAACAGCACACAGGTCATTAAATCCACACATTGTTTTCTAGATACCAAATTGCTACTCTTCCCATGCATATAGATACTCTAATGCAAACAGTAAAAGTACTCCCTCATATTAACATCAGAGGGCAGTCAACAGTGAATTGCTGGATGGAGTAATCCAGTGAAACAGAACAAATACATCAGAGAAGACATGTAGTATGAATGGGAAAAAGGAGAAGGGATTACTGACACAGCCCTGCAAAGCTGTGAAGATGATAGAAGCATGCCTTTGGCTTAGCATGCTGCTGATTGGCCCATTAGGACTATAATGAGAAGAATTATAGGAGGACGGAGCCTTAGGTCAAAGGCAAGAAGCTGCTCAGCACAGCAGATGCCCTCTGACTGCTCCTAAGACTCCTCACACTCTCAGACTTTATGAACCCGTCCACCCGAGGCCCAGTACCTTCTGCTCAAGTGGGATTGATAAATAAATGTTTTTCCCACATAAACATTTAAACTCATCAATAGCCACACACATGCATGGTGAACCATTATTCACCATCTGTACCATTTGTTTTTCCTTTCTTTTTAAAAACGTGTTGGAATGGACTACGAGTATGTTAAAAGTTGGTTTCTTCTGCAAGGTCAAAAAGACATTTTAAAGAAATCACAGCACAACAAAGTTATAAATATGTCGATATACCCTCAATAAAATTTGCATGCACACATTCACAATGACTCAAACACAGCCTCGTCTGCAGCTGTCATCCGGCCAATCTCCCTCCTGTGTCACTTTTATGTGTTATTACTGTGAAATGTGAACAGAGGGCCAAACAAACATAACTAAACCAATCAAAAAGATTTGAAACCTCAGTCTCTGTTGCAGCTTGTCTCATAAAACCAAGTTTATAAGGAATTAAATAATCAAGTCAAATAAACCACTGCCAACTTTAATTCACATACAACCGTGTGCAGCATACATTAGGGAGGAAGGGGTAGATTCATACCTTTTGTTTTGTTTTTTCTTTTTCTTTTTAATCATCTCACTAATGAAGATTATATGAGTAGATGCAATGAAGGAATAATTTCCACCAACACAGCGAGAGGCGTCCTCAAAACAAAACAAAGATTACGCATCCAGCAGAGGGAATGAAAGAAGGAAATAAAGGGAGCAGTGGGAGCTATTTTTCTTAATCACCTTCACTATTTATCTCAATGTTTTCCAAATCTGCTCTATTGTTTAAATAAGTATAATAGAAAACTGTCTATAAAGATAATCCTCAAAGAAATAAAAAAAAATTCTTTCCTTTTTTAGTCAAATATGTTCTCTTAATTTTTTTTGTTTGGATTTTGCTTAGATTGAATTAGATTATTGTTAATGTTGCTTTCTTTTTGAAATAAGAAAGTGAGAGTGACACACTTTTAATTAGGAACTTGTATGAGTGTGGCTCACTAACACAGATGCTAATTATTTTCTAGACTCGGATTATGATGGATTTGGTTTCTCACTCAAGTCTTACCAAGGTCCGGTTGAATGCTGGTGTTATTAATAGAAGAGCCACAAACTTTCCCTAACTACAGTACATGAATAACTTGCCAGTTAAAAAATAACATGTTTATTAATGCATTTACTTTTGACCAAGGGGGTATTTGTTGAAACTAAGCTACATCCTTAACACATTTCATTTTAACATATTGTGTCTTTTATACTATGCATGTTATCCCTGCTAAACTCAGGCTAATGTTATACAACAACTGCCTTCAATGCTCAGTCACTTTAACCCCATATAGATCACTACAGGAAATGATCAACCTATGAAAAGGTCACAAAATTATTGATTATTAGCTCAACTTTACAACAGAGAATCTGTTCATTATTTATATGTACATTTAAAAAGTGAAGGTCAGACCATTTATAGATATTAGCAGAGAAGGTCAAGAGACAACTGTCTCAGTCTCAGGAACCAAACTTTGAGTCTATACTGCCACTGGAACAAGTAGTGACTATCTCTGCCTCCTTCAGAAAGCTCACAAACACTGGTAGGCCACACACTGTTGCAGAAAAATGCACTTAATTGTGGATTACTGTGGATGAAAGCACTTTTTTCAGGGTTCTGTTTGAGTTAAATTTATTGTTTATGTGAGAGAAAATTCAGGAATTGTCAGAAGGACGTCTACTTTACTTCAAACAAAATACTTAAGCAGCCAAGTTTTGAACAAAGAAACATTTTCTTCGAGTTTAACCAAATTCTCTTTTCGACAGACTTCTGCTGTTAATACTTCTCAATTAAACATAAAACTTCATTTTATTTGGTGAGCTAACTGCAGCTAGTATGAAGAAAGGGGACCTTACCACATCAGAAGAACCTGGAGCTTTCCCAGAGAGCAACCACAGAAGTGAGTGAGAACAAGAAAGAAAGTGGGAGAAAAGCTGTGTTGTCATGCTCAGCCCCACTGAGCCCGCTGCAGCCCATTGTAGTTCTATATTTTGCCTTTCTCCCTCCCAGTTAATGACGTTCGGTTTCATCCCATGGCTCTGATGACCTGTTTACCCTGTGTCAGTATCTTTCTCACCGGTGAAACACTGAGGCATCCAGCAGGAGATTGCTGCTGACTCACTGTATACAAACAACAACAATAAAAGAATATGCGACTGTAAATTTAAAAAGAGGCTAAATTTCATTTTTTTAAAAACAGCTACCTCTGAGTCAAGATCAAACACAATGGCAATGTGTTGTTGATGTCAATACAAGTCTCATCCTCATTTCCACATTAGACACAGATTCCACAGAAACAGGTGATTTGTTTTTAACTCAGTACACTCACAGGCTCACAATGATGTGTCCACGTTACAATTCATAATGATTTGGCACTCTGAGCTTACCTCGAGGTGTCTGCATGCATTTAGTTCTAATAAGGTGAGCCAGCCTGCTCCTGGTCACTCCAGGGCACCAGCAGGGGGAAAGTTTAATGCATTTCACATATTCAAATGGTCTACTACTACAGACCATGCCAATTTTATTTGTGTGGGTTTCCTTGATATGAAATTTATTAGAAGAATATTGGATGTGCGCTCTAGCTCACAGATGACTGTGGAACTGAATGGAGAGGAAATTAAAAATGTGAGACCGATGGAGATGTGAATTTGGTATGAATATCATTATGTTTTTAGCTCTGTGCTGATAAGACAGCCTGTCCAGAAATGTGTCGCTTGTCTCTCAATCAGTCTGTGTTGATGTTGTATGCGAGCAAAAATTTAGAGGTCTTCAAATACTAAAGAAATTAATAATGATAATAGTGCTTTGTGGGATGGACTCTTTTAGACATAGTCTAAAGAAACACCTTAAATCTGCAGTGCAGGTCTTATCTTTCTAACTTCTGGTTCTTATTTTTTAACTTTGGAATCAGACGCTGCTCAAAACTTTCCTTGGTCTTTCCACCACCTCCACCTAGCTGTAGCTTGTTCATTTTCCAGTGCAATGATTTTTACTTCCTTCACCTCCAACAAATTACACATTGCTCTATAAACTAAAAAGTATCACTATAAGATACCAGATTTTAAATTTTGAAAAACTAGGTAATAGCAAGGCAACTTTCATAATATCATTAATGCTAAAAGACTTAATCAACGTTATGAGAACTTGTCTGAGGGCTTAAATGTAACCGAAATTTGTTCTTATGTAATCAGTGAAGCTCAAATTATTAGTTTTAGTACAAAATATCTACGATATCTAAATTATGTGTTGTACACAAATGTCACTGACTTAGCTGAAAATGGATGGATGGATGGATTTATGTTGATTATTTCCACAAATATAAATTATCTGAAGCACTTTTGAATGTCAAGAGCAAATCTTTACAAGAAAATGAAAAGTACATTCTCCCTTTTCTATCCTTTTGCTCTTATTTACAGAGAATGAGATGGCGCACACAAAAATATGAACAAAACCATCCAAATCAGCACTGTCACCTATGCAATTTATTTCCAATCAGCTGCAAACAAATAGCAGAGTCGTTTGAGGTCGAGGTCATGTGAGGCCAAACAAACAGGCAGAAGGTGACCATCGCAAAGTGATTGTGATTTTGGGGTGGCATTTAAGCACATTAATCTTCTCTCTTTCATGCTCACAAATTAATATATACTGAGAAATTCAGCTATTTGATTCTGTCCCTTTTGGATATTTTTACTAGGTCAGTGTGTTCAGATGAGGCTTCTAAACAGGCTCATCAGACAGGCTATTCACACACAAACAGCCTGAGGGACTCATTCTCCTTCTCGCTGTCACACATACCTCTTAGACAAACACCCAAACAACAGGATTGCTATTTTAAGCAGAGTACTAAATGACCAGCTCTTAAATCAGGGCCCCTGTTGTGGCCAGGTAAACCTATCCACGCTGAGCTGCTTTCCATTGTGCAGCGATGATAATGGCTTTGTTTCTCGGTCCATTTTTTCCCTTTGTCAAGATAATCTGCCACATGAATCATGAATATTAGGTAATCTATTGTGTAGATTACCTATACAGTTAAAAGTGATTTAATTACTATTATGCTTTGGGCAAATCCAAAATAGTATGTAACTAAACTTGCAATATTGACATAAGGCTGAGTAACTTCAGTTGTTTTCACACATGCACAGCAGCCCTCGACCTTTTTCCAGCTCAGCTGCAGGTAAGAAAGCAAATATCAGACACTGGATCGCATTAAATTGTCTTTAACCTGCCATCTCCATAGCAGATAGAACTAAGACAGCACCTTTACCAAAATCAAACTGAGTGTTTCCTGCAGTGAAAACACATCTACAGCAGACCTACCTGCTATTTACTGCACGTCAATAAAGGACTTCAGGCCTGTTTGAAATTCATGCCTGAAAATTGCTAACTAACTTGAAGTTATTGGAGTGATTAGTTGAGTGAAAACGAATCAATGGGAATGCTGATATTTAACAGATAAGTGGTAACAAATGGGACAGAAATGGTGTGTTTAGTATTCTTGGTGTGCCTGTGCTATGTCATTGTATGAGCCCCGAGGTTCTGAGGACATGTGCTAGCCGGCTGTCTGTGAGTCACATTTTACAACCTGAATCTAAAACTGAAGACGATACTGGTGCTGTGGAAAACATCACATCTGGTTCTTATACTAAACAGATGACACCATCAGAGCATATTGACTATTGACCAGTTACTGTAGCACTGGAAAGACTGGTTCCCAGATCGGAGTGCAATGATGCAATCATATCCATGCTGCAGAGAGTTTAACCCCATCAAGGGGCTGCATTGTGGAGGATGCAGGCCCCTGTGGTGCTCCACTGTGCTGTCTCCATTTATGTTTACTATCCATAGCTCAGACGTTCAGGACTTTTAGACCTTTTACTTAAGCAAAAGGTTGAAATACTTGTGCCACTCCATCCCTTCCTCATCTGCACTTACCTCTGCCTATACCCTGAGACAGTGACACCCATCATCAGCCTTCAAATGTATAACAGTAGTGAGATGATGCAGCAAAATTGCATCTCATGAACATTAATCAATTTAAAAGGACTCAAAAGGCATTATCTCCTAATGTCAAAACTGTCTTCAGTATAATATATAATCCATAAGTGATGGAGCAATTGCTATAGATGTTTTTTTTCCTGCAGCTGGAGTGTAACAGTCTTCATAAACAGTTATTCACACCAGTGATCTTGCTCCTAGACAGACACTGTTCACAGTTAACCCGGGGACTCTGGTATAGCTGGGACCCCCGAGGTTCTAAATGATGTAACTTTAATCCTGGTGAATAAACAGCAACACTACAAAGCTGTAGTAACAAAAGGCTCGGGAAGATTAAAATACAAATAAAAGGCTTTAAAGACATTCACTTTAGTGTGACTCAACATTAATTTACATGCAGCCAGCAGGTTCTTTCTTTTGAGGTTTGTCCCTAAGAGAAAAGCACAAAACATACAAATAAAATAACTCTACACAAGAAACAGATCTATTATTATTTATCGTAATTTTGTTTCACACAACAAACTTGGCAAATCTCATAAAACCTGATGCAAAAAGCCAGATCTATCATCCAGTATGGAACACAAAAAGGCTCTGAACCCACAATGCCCTGGGACTAGAGTGATGAATCTGGCAAGGACCATGCTGCACAAAGGAGCTGCTAACAGAATGCCACTCCCTGAGGGCCCGGAGAGTCGACATCACAACAAATGCTACGCATCTAGACCCTTTCTCATGCAAATATATGGCATTAGTGCACTGTATTTATGAGTTGTTTGCGGAAGAAACAAATATGGAAAAATTTCCACTATTGAATGAATGTGCAATATATCTGATGCTGAAGTCACACCGTGAATGTTTTTAGTCCAAAGATGATAAACTTGCTGAATATAAATCAAATCTGCTGGCAGCTGGAAAAATAAACATACCAAATCAGAATGTAAACACAGGCTAGAGTGCAAACTATAATACATTCCTTGTTTGCAGTTAGGCGTAACATATAAACATTTAACAAATACTGTATATTTTGCTTAAATAGACTGGGATGTAACGTAACTGGGTCTTTTTGAAGCAGTATCAATAGACGGACTTCTCAGCTATGAAACATACTGATATTTTTAAAATGCAGTCCGTCCTGCAGATATCAACAAATTATATGTCTAACACAAAAAAATACTGCTGCAGCATTGGTAATGAATGCGTAACATCACTATAGGCAGGATGATAGGTATACCTTGTGTGATCTTACACATTGTTTTGTAGATTTTAAAGGTTAGTTAGCTTTTTGAATCCAGAAGTCAAGACTAAAAGATGGAAGGTGACTGCACAATTAATCAAATTTTAATCTGAATCACAATTTCAACTTCCTGCAGTTTTAAATGAACGTGATTGACTGATAATGAAAATGTGTGCTACAGCTAGACATGAAGTAAAAGCAAATCAAGCTCTCTCTGACAGCGTGCCTGCATGTGCCAATCACAGCTGTTCCTTGCACCGCAGAGCCTGAAATTTCCTGAATTCACTTGACTGCAGTGATATACTACATATAACAGAACGTCAAAAACAAAAATCAAATGTCTGGCACAGCAGAAGGCAAAGATTTTGATCCTAGAGGCAGATCATTACCTGTAGTTTGGATATAATTCAGATTTAGGGCCAGTGATGTCAACCTAGAACAATTGTCCAATGTCACTTCAGATGTCCAAGATAAGTGACCAAAAATACAATGAGTAAGGAAGGTTTCAGGAAAACGGTCAACATACTAGTAAAACAGAAGTTCTCGCCTCGCACAGTTATTTTTTCAAAACAATAACAGCTGCACTATATGCAGATCATTGCAGGGGAAACAGATTTTCACAGGTTCAAACAAATAAAGTTTAAGACTTTATAGTTTGCTTCTAGGAGATGGAATTAGATCAGGACAACACACCTTGTTTTACACCACAAACTCCTACAACTAACAGTTTGTCAATTTTAAAGTACTTATACAGTACTTCAAATCTTCTTTTTTACTCTAAATAAAACAATAATAGAAAGGTGAACAGCATAGATATGCATTTCTTTTGTAGACTGTGGCCAACACAGTACAGTGGAGAGATAATAGAATCCAGACACTATAGCGACAGAAACAAGAAATAGCAACATACTCCAGGGATGAAACAGTGTTGAACAGTATTGAATGGCACATTTCACTATATGCTAATTCAATGTGCTTAACCCAGAAGATAAAAACATAAAAACATGTATGGTGTAGGTTTACAATAAAGCAGTAAAAATAACAAATTCAAATAAAACAAGACAAGAAAAACAAAAAAACACCTATGGAGTGTAAGGCTGTCTGAATAAAAAGGTTTAGAGGTTGTATTTGAATTTACTCACACATTTAATAATATCTCAGGTCAGCAGACAGCTCCTTCCAAAGAACAGAAACACAATAACTGAAAGCACCCTCAGTATAGTGAGACTAATCCTGTCATCTCAGTCTGACGACCTGAGAGTTCTGACTGGTTAATAAACAGTGAGCAAGTCAGAGATGTAGTGTGGGACCTAACCATTGAGCGCGCTGTGATATAATAGGCTTAATCCTTGAAAGGATTTTAATGGTAATTCTATATTGTGCTTGGAGTCAGTGAAGTGACTTCAATACTGTGTTAATGTGGTCAGATTTCTGTATACTGTGATTGCTTATGACAGTACTAAGTGAGATCATGCAAATTGTAAAGAGTAATGGACCAAGGGCAGTGCTTTGAGGAACCCCTGATTTGGGTTTTAGGCAGATCTAAAACTGCTAATTAAAATAAAAACTTCCACCCACCAGATATGAAGATATGATCCAGATATGAACCAATCAAGAATCTGACCCGTTTAACCAACTATGTCATGAAGCAGTGTGGGATCATCTTGACAGAGGACAGAGCAAAAGGAAGCCAACATCCAAAGAGCTTTTCTATGTCTTTGAAGGGGCCTGGAGAACTATTCCTGAGGACTACTTAAAGAAATTACCTAAAGCTTTCAGACTCTGTTGAAGAATGAAGATAATCACACCAAATATTGGCTTTCAAGTTTGTTCACATATGACTCTACATGTTTCAATAAGACGCCGGACATCTTTCCCATTTTCTAACAACACATTAAAGAATGAGGGGTGGCTCGAGACTTTTGCACAGTGCTTTTCTGTGTGATTCTGTTTATAAGAATCTGCATGATTCTTATAAACTGTGTGTTGCGCTCTGCCTCCAACACCAGGCAAGTGTGCATTCATGTAAATTGAGGACATATCTACACTGGCATGGTCTAGCAGCTCATTATTTTACTATCAGTCCTTTGGCAAGGAAACATATCAGTCAGGGGAGGTCAGCAGTGAAGCATCCAGATGTTCAGCAGCTCTAAACCTACATTTGAACCCAGGTCACTAGCCTATTACCTAACCTGATTCAAAATGCAGCTGGGGAGACTGGAAGAACATGAGACTCTGGAAAATTAGTTGATTTGAGTGAAGCAGGAAGTACAAAAAGAATCCAGGGAGAAAAAATAATTTGTGCTAGATGGAGGTGTAAGAGATGGATGAAAACCGGTCCATCACAGAGCCTTTAAAATCCTGGATTCCTTTACATTTCATCATATTCCTGATCATGCTTAAAGGAATTAAATTAGGGTCTCTGAACCTGTAAACTTCAATAAAACACAAAATATTTTAGTGAGGCAGTAAGACTATGACTTAAAGTAGTGTAAAAAAACCCTAATAAAAGGGTGAAACTAGAGAAATGACCTAGAGCTAAAAATGATGCAAGTAAAGGAGACCGTTAGGATGGAGATAAAACAGAAAACTGTAATTAATATAATAGATTTAACCATCCACATATTCTGTTGCTAACTAGTAATGCTTGTCACTTCTCTGTGCAGCTCTGGGCTTCCAAAGAGCAAGCACACACACTATAACCATTCTGTGTGTGGGATGTTTAAATCAACTGATGAACCATGAACTCATCCATTAACACATCATTTCCAGCATTGTGTGACTGGCTACAGTAGCGAGCATAATCGTGTATGATGCAGTTTGTTAATGGACCTCTAGATAGATGAATTTACAGAGGAGAGATTTACAATCTACGGCTTCCTAACACCACTGTAATCCTAATCCAGGAGCTAAGACCTCTGAAGTGCTGCACTGAGTCTGTAACCACCACATCTCATATACACTGAACACAACCCACATGCTTTTACAGATCTGGAAACAAAAATCCTTCAACACCTACATGGTTAATGCAAAATAAAAATGTTTTAGGTTTACTTTCAAACATTTGAGTTTAACTTAATAGCAGAACAACCTGTTAACTATTTCTGCACAACATGCTGTGTTATAAATGTTTGAGTAATCACAGACTTCCAAGGGTGGTAAAGGATGGGAAAATAATTTGAGGAGAGCTTTACAAATAAAGATAACCAAAACTAGAAAACGTTAAAGAGCTCTACAACATCAGTTTTTTCGGGTCACTGCTCTGTTTTGTTTGACTCAGTAGAGTGGAGGAAACTACCATAAGAACCTCTACATCCCTGTTTTCAATTGAAATCAACCTTAATTCATTTTTTAATCCAAAGTAATCATTAATATTTTCTCATTAAGTATAAAACTCTACTATTTTTATTTTACTAAACATATAAACAGTTTTTATAGAATATTAACATTTATAAATATTCTGCACACACATACAAGTACACACATAAATTTCTCCCACCACTACCACCCTAGCTAGCCATTCTAGACATTAACAATTTAAGAGTGTGGACTTTGCAGGTTGTTCCCATGTTTGCATGAGTTCTCTCCAGGTACTCAGGCTTCTTCCCACAATCCAAAGGCATGCAATTAGTGAGGTAAGGTTAATTGATCATTCTAAATGCCCATAGGTGTGAATGTGAGTGTGAATGGTTGTGTTAGCCCTGCAATAGATTGGTGACATATCCAAGGTGTACCCTGCTGCCAAAACAGAATAGAATGGATGGATGGGATGGATGGATGGATGGATGGATGGATGGATGGATGGATGGAATGATGGATGGATGGATGGATGGATGGATGGATGGATGGATGGATGGATGGATGGATGGATGGAACAAATACAACTCTATGGTCAACCAGTATTTGATTTTGAAAACACTGGAAGACTAGAAACACTTGGTAGAAGACTAGTTCAGGTTGTTCTTTTTTTGCTTTGTCTTGTTTTTTCCCTGCTATTTTAAATAAAAACATCTGATTCTGAGTCAGACGTATGCAGTGAGGCTGTTGTTTCAGTAGGATGCCATTGGTGTAGTCAGAGTAGTGTGTGTATGTGGGTGGGTGTATGTGTGTGTCTGTGGGTGGTTGGGGGAGGTTACAGTCTTTATATTGGACCGCTGTGAGTCTAAGCATGTTTTCTGGATGTGCCAGTTTACTCCCTGAAGTACTTTAATGGATTAATTGTTTTCCCTCTGTCCCCTTTAACATGGAGAGAGGTAATACCCTTTACTTGGCATGGGGCTCATCGCTTTTGCTTCATCAGTTATGATGCCCTGTTTGAACAGCGTGCTGTGGAGTCGTGTCTGTGCTTGATTTTTGGTAGCTACTTAAAAGACAGTAAAAAAAAAGCAAAAAAACCCATCAATGGGTGAAACAAACCGTATCCATTCTGTTGCGCTTCCCTTCATATTTTGGTTCATGTCCACATATGTCAATAAAGCAACACTAAGCTTCCAAGACAGTTAAGTTTTTACTCTTGCTTCATGTAAAACAACAAAAAAGAAAGAGGTAAACCACACAATTCTGAGAAGTCATTACATGCTAACCCTGTTCAAGGATAACTAGCGTGCTATTACCAATACATGCCAACAGCCATATGTGACATGTGTTAGAATGTCTTATCACTTGATTTGACCTTGTCTCCTGGTCTTGCCTACCTTCTGACTGGTGAAGTGGAAGGTGGCAGGTTCGGGTTCGCGGTGGACATATGTCTATGCATAAAGCAGTGCTTTGGAAAGCAGATTCAGCAAAACCACTGAGTTAAGTAACCAACCCAGATGTTAGATGATGATGCTGATGATGGGATGGGGCTTAGCAATGCATTATAGAGTCATGCATGCACATCATCATCATTCAACGAAGCAAACATTAATGTAGAGAGTAATGCATACATATGCTCAGTGTTTAAAAATAACTCTTTGCGTTTTTAACTTGTTTTTTAGTCTGGATTCTAGGTAGGAAATTCAAAGATTTATAAATCTTTGAATTTCCTACCCAGGCTATAGCCTGTGAAAGATTCAGCAGCCAGTGTTATTCAGCAGGTGTATGGTGACTGCTAAACAAAAAACCGTCACCTAGTCCTGTACTGTGAGGTCTTAAGTAAAAAATTCCACATTATATCCAGATATGAAATTATCTAAAAGTACTCTGGTTTGTTTATGTCAGACAATTTAAAATTATCCTATCAATTTTGATTGTTTTTTAATGTTAGAAAACTTTCCGAAAATGCCGAAAAGATTCCCTACTAGTCGTTTGACGACGTAACCTCAGGTCTAAATTACCATCCTCCTCAAAAAAAACCAAAAACAAAAATCGTTTTCAAGTCGGTACCCTTCATTAGATCATCTGTATAAACTGGAGGGGAAGAACAACTTTGCCCCCAAAACCTACCTCTGAAAAGCATTGCGATCCAAATATAAAATCCAAGCGAACACGGTTTCCAAAACTTGTGGCACCGCATGCTGGCACCGTCCAGTGAACTCCAGCGGTTGTGTCGGCTAGACGGGAACTCTGATCCGGCTCGGCGGTGGAATGAACATGCGGCTGGGGAAAACGAAGGGGACCGGGACGGCGTGAGAGATTTGCAAAAAGAAAAGAAAAAAAAAGACTGACAGAAAGGAGTGCGGAGTTCAGATTGGCACGTTCACGCTGCTTCAGTCTCCCTCACACGCACACGCACACAACGCTGCACAGTGCACCTCCTTCCCAGCCTGAGTGCGCATCACAGGTAACACAACAGGATACAGTAAAGTAATAGCCTCTGTCACGGGAGTATGAGCACAGATGAGGCTGATGAGATGCTTGTAACCCAGTAATTGTGTGCTAACCCTGAAAACTAGCTCACATTTGAATGTTAAATCCTACAACATGCTCACGAGACACTGACTAAAGATTACATTAGTGTCCACTTAAACTCAACTAGTCTAATCAAATAAAGGTGCGTGTGCGTGCCGCCCACTTATATTGCTGACATTCGGGGGGTGATAATGTTAGTGTTTGACCTCAGGCAATGATGTAACGAAACCCCGAATGTAAAGTCCCCTGAAGTGATGGAAACAGGACTGTGTGTATTCTCTCCCAGTCACGCCTGTATACACTGCAGTCTATTACAGTAAACAGTAGAATTAAACAGGGACTTTTTTTTTAGATGTTCATGGAAAAAAAATCTTATCTTTCTTGCACAGAGTAAGGTATGAAGATTGATTCCATTTGTGCACTGTTATATAAGTACAGATCTAAAAGTAAATAAGGAATATGTAACCCTAAGTAAAACTCCAAATGGCATAAGTGCTCTGACAGTGTAAATAAATCTATTCATTAGTGAACTTAGGATAAGGTTATCAGTTGGTAGCCGTATATCACTATTAAGTGTAATAAAAGTTGTATCAATACTCTTATCTACCTCAGATAAACAAGCTACTTAAGCCCAGGAGTGGTATTGTAGCCTGAAAGTAACATCCTGCAAGATTTAAACCAATCTGCTCAGTCCAATCAGTCAAATCATTACATGCTTGATTCTATGCATAGCCTTTTCTGAGCAACTCGTAAAATTGGTAGTTGCCCAGTGACTGACATATATCTTTTTTTCTTTTGCTAAGTGCACATTTAAATCAAACACAAGGTCAAAGAGTAGCTATCCAAATACCAGATAAATAAATTTGTCATTTGTCCGTTTTTTTATCTCACTGTTTGTCCCGGACAGGAAAACTTACTCTGACCCAAGTAGCAGGTACAGATCACCAGTGCATACCCTCCATCTCCCACAGCTGTAGATCATCATTTATTGAAGTGCCACGCATCGCACTGCAATTTCCCCCTTCCCAGCTTTACAAAGAGGTTAATCAACTGCATTTTTGTCATATTTGTCTCCTTTTTGTGCCAGACTGGCTTATAATCAAATGACCTATTTATTCCAGTCCATAAATAATTTCAGTCGGAAATAGAATCCAACAGGCAATGAGGGGGAACATTGCATATTTCTCCAAATGTTCTCGCCGCCTTTGCTCCCTGTCTCTTTCTCTCTTCTTCTCCTCTCAATGGAATAGGGGCGTATTATCTAAGAAGCAGCCCTGCGCCATTGGTATTAGTTATTTTTCCTACCCCACATGGAGCTCCATCTGAGGAGATTTATGCTGTTAGATCTGATTTGGTACAGCATCCCATATCTGTTCAATAGGTGGTCCCGAAAGCCACAGTGGGCTGTGTGAAACCTCTGATCCCAACTTCATCCTTTCAAATAATTTCACTGTAAAAGAAAAAAAACATCTAGGGAGTGAGAAGGAAGTAAAAGTAAACAAATCACACACAGTGACACACCATGTCACAAAGCTTGAATCATCTCAAACTGGTTTCTTGAACAAGAATGCGAGTTCACTGTAATCAAATGTCTTCCAAAATCACCAGATCTCAATCCAATAGAGCTCCTTTGTGATGTGGTGTAATTGGAGATTTGCATCATTGATGTGCAGCTGATAAATCTGCAGCAATTGTTCGAATTGCCATCAATTCAATATGGACCAAAATCTCTGAAGTATTTCCAGAAACGTGTACAACAAAGAATTTGGGCAGTTCTGAAGGTAAAAGGGGTCCAAAACATTACTAAGGTGCATGTAACAAAGTGTTCGTTGAGTGTAAACATTAAGTACATCATTATGCATGCAGTACTGTCTCTGTGTGTGTTTGTGTTTATAAAGTGATTCTGTGGCTCTGTTGCACCAGGAGTATTTTCTTTTCACTTTATGTTTTTCTTTCCACTGTTTTGCCTCCTCCTACACTCTGTATAGCTGTTTGCCCCCACTTAACAATGCACAGTGCGCATTACAACTGCACAAACACACAATTTAAAAAAACAAAAACAAAAAACATCTCTATGCTCAAAGTTCTTAAAATCAATCCTCCAGCAAACTGGCAGCTGATGATACTCTGGACTCTTTCACCCAGTCCTTTTTCAGACAGACCGTTCAGATTTTCCACCCTAACGACGTGTACAGGTGTAATCCCAACACTTTTGTTTGGCAAACGTATGTAATATGAATGAACATGAAAGATGCCACTGTGCAATTCTTATTTAATTTATGTTTCACCTTTTTGAGTTGATTGTGAGCTTCAGTGCTGAGGTTTAAAATGTCTCCAGTCCAGGAGGTGAACAAGAGAAAATGATAACCACAGAAAGGAGTGTGAAGACTGCAGGGAGCTGTTAATTATCAATTTTTTTTTTATAAATGGAATCTGTTCTGTTTAATTACTTAATGTTATGACATTACTGGTACTGCTTTCCTGTTTCGTCTTTGTCTTTTCTTCTCTTCAAATCCTTATGGTATTTTTCTACTACGTGAAACAAACTTAGCACACATCATTACTGACAATCACACATCGCAGTACAACTAAAAGCTGATAGTCGGAAAAAATAATCACAGATTTGTCACTATCTCGATATTCTCTCAATGATGAGAAAGTATGCATGAAATTTTCAGTATCGTAACATATTTTGTTCAACATCCATCTTGTCCTTTGCCCTGTTTCTAACTTAAATATTTGAAATATTCCCCATAGTCCCAGCAGGGCGCATATGTGTGCATGTGCATGATAGAATGAGGTCAGATGAGCTTTAGTTTGTATCAAAATCACTACCTTTGATGTGGGAGGTGTGCAGGCATTCATGAATCTGCATTGTGTCATTTATAATCTTTTCAGAAGTGTGTGGATATCTGAAATGTTTTCAACCCAAAAAATAAAATTCATCTTTCTGCACTCCAATATGTGCTGGTTTGAGGTACGTGTGAATATCTAGCCCACATGATGAAGATCATCTTGGTCCCCTCAACACAGCTCGTCCTTTTTTGTCTCACTAGCTGCCAGCTTGCCATTTGTCTCTGTTAAAATGTTCAGGTGGTGACAGTTTATTATGGGATGCGACAGAAAGGTCAGACCTCTCATACACACTTAGTAGTTTACTGTAGAAAAAAGGTCAGCAGTGTGTCGAGGGTAAAGGACAGACAGAGCGTGTCAGACGAACCCAAACAAAAAGAGCTAAAAGGTTTTGTGCGGTGTGTGGGGGTGAGTGAAAATGTTACACAGTTAAAGAAAAACAAATAAAAATTTATACAATTACGCTGAAAAATAATTGTATAATGTCACATGTGTATGAAACAATCATTAGAAAGTCTTATGTTCATAAATAGTTAAAATTATTCTCAATAGTTTCTCTTTGGATAACCGTCCCCCTCAGTTCAGCTTTTATATAGTTATTTTCATGTGGCTGCATCAGCGTTTGAGCGAGATTGTAGGCCTAAATATTACATCACACAAAGAAATTCACTGGCAGGCTCCTCCTCATACTTAAAAGGATGAGACCTAACGCAGCACCTCAACAAGTAAAAATGAAAATTAATCCTTCTGGGACCTGCTTTGATTTTTTTTTTTTTTCCGGAAGTCTAAGCTGATTCAAAAGCAAGCTTTAAATTACCTTCCCTCAGAAAATGCTGCTTTATGTGTTAATATTTCCCTTTCATTAAATCCATCACATAAGTTGGAGTTTTTGTTTATTAATTAATCTGCTTCATTTTGTCAGTTTCACTCCTGATTTTATGTTAATAGTTTACTGCATCAACATCTGGCCACATTTATGTTTGTTTTGTTTTATTCTTTAAGTGTGTTTTTTTTTCACGGTGTATTTTCTCATACTTATTTTCTTAATATACCAACACAGATTACAAAAATTATTTTGGAAAAATGGCAGTTGTTTTGCCATTTGTGTCACACAAAGAGTGAACGCTCTAACCAAAAGTCAGTGTGGATAGGACTACACCTAGTGGTAGAAATGTAGACATACACACACAAGCTTTACTTCTACAAGACTATAAAAATAGGTCGTGTGTTCAATAATATATGGTTATTTATATAACATAAAACATAAGGAATTTAGTAATACCATTTGAAACAGAAAAGAATATCTATTGCAATATAATGCAATAAGGGTTCAAAGTAACATGAGTGGAGAATCTTTTGTGGAAAAAGTTGATGCAATAATACCTTTAAAGTTCAACATAACTTTTGTTTTTAAGGGTTTTAAAATGCAGCCAAAAAGCAAAGAATAGTTGTGTCTAGAAAAAAGCATTTGTAAGCATCTTTTCTTCGCTAATTGTAATTTATTTAAACCAAACACGTCTTACAGAATAAACGTTTTAGTGACTGTCATGGCCTAAAAATACAGCCGGTAACATCTCTATGCTGAATCTCACAGCCTGGCAGCTGTGGGGGAAGGCCTGCTGTTTGGTCTGCTGGCAACAGATAAATGTAAATGTTGACTCAGAGTGATGGCCTGCCCTGATGCTTGAGTTCTTTCATTCCCTTCTGGTTTCTGGTATTAAAGGGAAAAAAATCTATGAAGGAAAGTGTTGTTCACTTTTCATGATGGATTTTAAGCTGAATCCGAAACACTCACACATTCAGACGAATGACACCGCTGCAGGTAAATCTCCCTTTCTGTCTCGTTTTAATGAAACTTTACAGTATTCACACCTGACAGCTCAAGCAGTTAGATGTCTACACATTTCTCTCTTTCTTCTGAAACATTTTCTTTACTCATAATTTCACAGACATGAAGTTTGTGATCCTGTTGGCTGTTTTGAGTGGTAAGTTTTCTCCTCTGTTGTTACTGCAAGTATATGTGCTGGTGTTGTAGATTTAAAGTCATGAAACATAGTTTTGAAAATTATAGTTTTAAAATTTAAACATGCAGTGTTCTACTTAGACCTACTTAACATCCAGGATTCGCTCATGACTTCTATTTATGTCAGTTTTGTTAGGAATTCTTATTTAATACATGCGCCTACAAGTATTATAATATCCGTCAATGTTAATGTTTTTAGGGGGGTTTGCTGCCCCTTTCCTGAAGGAAGAGGAGGCAAAGGGATTTATCAGGCTGAAGAGACAGGCAGGATATTGGGATCCAAACCACTCTCAGAACCAGTGGGGTTACACCGTTCAGGAGCAGGTAAATGTTAGTGAAATGTTCTAAGCATATAGAGTGAGTCACTTTAAGAATCGTTTCATGTAATTGTTTGTTCATTAGGCTAATGAGTACTGGACGGCCATTCGAACAGATGCGCAGTATTACATGGACATGAGCAACCTGATGTTTGACCGCTCTGTGGCCACGTGAGTGACGTAACTGTTTGTCGCTATTAAATTACATTTGAATGTTTCAGAGTCAGACTCTTCCAATTTTATCGAGGTAACGCATTATCATTTTATATGTATGTTTATCGAGTACATTACTTACGTAACTTTAAATCAAACACGTTTGCAAAGGAAACTGTTTTAACGGTCAGCGTGCCCAAACCGAAGTAACTTCAATGAGCACTGTAACTTCCTTTTAATATAGTTATGATACTTTTGATCACACAAACTTAAAGCCAATATTCATTATATGTATTTTACTTTGCAGCGAAAACAACAGGATGTATATGGAGATGCTGCGCAATGCACGCGCCCACCTGGACAGCCTCACCGGTCGTAATGGATAGTAAAGAAAAGAGAAGACTGGGGCCCAAAATAAAAACAAATTAAATGGAAAACATTTCATAAAAAGCGATTTACATAAGCATATATACAAAATATATAGTTAGAAAGTATATAAAGACTTACTTGATATGGGATGTTTTTGAATATGTTCTCCATTCAGAGCCTGTCTAACTGTACTAGATTTAGCGATCAAACGCACTATGACATGAACACAACATTTGGACAGAAAGTCTTAGAATCTCAGTAATTGGTCAGCTTTTTTACTCAAGTTAAGCCTCTCATTGGTTACGAAGCGTGACCATTATTTCCTATATCAGCATGGCGGAAAATGTTGTTTTCAGCAATTGTGTCAAATTTATTGGATTATTGTAGAAAAATGATGCAAGCATTTCATACAATAAAATCAAATTAAATTGAACTGAACATTTTGCTTCTTTAGTCTTTTGGGATTGTCTATTAATGGAAATAAAATGATTTTATGCCATTAATTAAAACGTATTCAACAGTATTCGAAGAATCAAACGAAATGAGATTTACCACCAGGTGGTGCTGCAAGATGCAGATTTTACTTCACTGATTTCAGCCAAAGCTAAAATGATCCTGTTTGGGGGGGATAAGTCATACCATTTGTGACACTGCAGTGACTTAAATTTTGCACACAACATGATGAGCAAATACATTTTTTGCTGAATTGTAAGCGAGTCTAAAAACAGCATTATCTTAAACAGGCTTGTGTATTTAAACCAGCTTTATTGGTTTGATTAGGTACATCGAAACAATAAAAACAACAAACTTATGGGTTGTTTTCATTAATCCAGTACACTTTGTTACTTTAAATGTATTCTTTGTCTGCTGTGAGAAAAATTTATCTGATGAGGACGACACAAGTGACAAATCAGTAAATGCTACTGAAACAGAGCAGCACAATTTTTAAGCTTCGGTGTGGTGATACTCAACATACAGCCTGAGGGCCAAATCAGGGCTATCATTAAGTTAATGTTAGCAATAAGTCAGTTATTGCTAACATTAACTTTTACTGTTTATTACTTTTATTTCAGGTTTATTCATGCCTTGTCACATGCAGAAATGATTTTTCTTATAGTTTACTACAAAAAAGTAGCCTACTGTTAAATAATAGCTTTGACAACGCCCTCATGGGTGTTTATTTAATTAAAATTCCCAGAGTAGAAATTTGTTTTGAATTTGAAAAAAAAGTATGTCAAGAAAAAAATATCAAATTAAATATGATGTTGGTTAAAAACATAAAAAATAAGGCAATTATGGGGTTTTACCTTAATCTTGTATATTGATAGCTAAATACCATTTGGTGTAGAGTTTATGAAGCATTTCTTTGTTGTTGTTTTTTATTTTGGCAATTTGCGAACTGAAACTCAACACAGGTGAGACTACTGGTTACTCAGGTTGTCATATATATCTTAAACCGGAATAAAATGCCAATATAATCAGATGAAACGTTATGATATTGACAAAACAGACAGAGTGACCTGATGACTTATTCGCATGTATATTTTACACAGTGGTTTAACAGAAAGAGTCAGATAGTCAACAAAATCCTGTAAAAGGTGCCTGCAGTGGGCTCTTCTTGCTCAGTAGTACCATGTTTAAAAAATGTTTTCTTTGAAGGCAGATGATCAGTTGCCTCGTCAGTGTAACGGCTCTGAAGCTTGTTCCTCACTTGGAATTGGAGGGGGGATTTTCATGAACATCTGCAGAGCTGGAGTGAAGATAAGGATGGTGCCTAATACTGAGACAGTGAGGAAAGCCCAAAGGAAGATTCTGTCTAACACCTGGGCCACAAACTTCCAGTCTTGTACCACCTGTGAAAAGGCAAAAATAAGACATGGGATTACAGAAAGAGTATGCGCAATATAAACATCAAGTTCTTAATCTGTCAAAAGAATTTAATGTTTATTGATAAATACTTTACACACCTCACGGATGAAGTGTTCTTTACGGATATGTCTGCTGATGTAGCGCACCGAATAGATGGCTTTCTCCAACATAGCACCCCAGGCTTCTTCGTCCTTCCCATCAGAAGTAGTCGGTCCGAGCGAACCACTGTTTGTCTTCTGGCCTCTCCGACCTCCAGAGCGAGACTTCAGCTCAGGGCTTTCGGGAGCCAGCTCTGGGTAGTGGTAGCGGTCAGTGTGCCCTCGCATGCACAGCAATCTGGGCAGTTTTTGAAGAAAGAGGTTTCGAACCCATGGCGACATTGGGTGGTAAGTGGCTGAGGAGCGGTGGTGGACATTGATGACAAAGACAGTGACGATGATGGAGAGGGTGACAAAAATCATGATGAAGAGGAGGTACTCTCCGATCAGGGGTATGACCTTGGAGGAGGAGGGAATAATCTCTTCAATGACCAGCAGGAACACAGTAAGTGACACTAGGACGGAGGTAGAGAGTGAAAGCTTCTCTCCTTCATCTGAGGGGAGGTAAAAGACCAGGACGGTCAGAAATGACAAACCCAAACAAGGGATGATTAGGAACAGCGTGTAGAACAAAGGCAGCCTCTTCAGGATGAAGGAGTATGTGATGAAGGGGTAGGATAACAAGCCATCTTTTCTGTTTCCTTTGGCACCAGTAGCGCTGAGTATCTCCCACTCCCCGTTATCAAAGAAGTCTTTCCGATCAACCTGGTTGTCCATGAGAACCAAGTCCACCATGCTGCCATCATAGGTCCAGGACCCAAACTTCATGGAGCAGTTCTGGCGATCAAAAGGGAAAAAAGTGACATCCATGGTGCAGGCAGATTTGTAACTGGCAGGTGGTGTCCAGGTGATGGCCCCGTTGTACTTCACAATAGCTTTGGTCATCAGGGAACCCTCAAACCGCCCATCAGCACTGAAGAAATATGAAACACAAGTCAATTCTCATCTTAAGTCCATTTACATGAAACTGTTAAATTAATACTACTATATGCAATTTTAAAGCAATTAAGATAGATAGCATCACGTTGTGTTAGTGTTTTTCATACAGACAGACTCATGTTTCACATGACGTAATCATCAGTCACTGGATTGCTGAAATTTCAGAGCGGCCTTACTTCTCATACAGGACGATGTCTGGGAGCCAGATATTTTCTGAAGGAACTCTGATGGAGGTGATTCCTCCGTATTTATCTGGATTCCATCGCAGCTTGTAATCAATCCATTCCTGGTCAAGGGAAAATGCAGGAAGCCACATCAGCAGACTTATAAACAACACTCAATAATACTGTGATTTGCTTGTATTTGTTGTATACCCTCTATAACAGACTCCTTTATGAATTCTGTCACCCATCATCAGTTATACAAATAACAACTAAATATTAAATTTAAACCAACTGCTCACACATACAGCTTATTTAAGCAAATCAAGGGTCTATATATTAGTTTTAAAATACATTACATTCAAAAAGTCAGTCTCATTTTACCTGCAAACCATGTGTTATTTGTTAATGCATCATGAAAAATAAACTGATTAACATTTATGAGAAAAGGTTTATAAATGGTCTCTTGGATGATTCTGTACAATCTTTCATGCTCCTGCCCAACAACATTGTGTTCATTTTGTCTTACCTGCCACAGCCAAACATTAGTTGTCATTAGCTGATTTTTCTCATCCTAAAAGACAAAAACATAAAAAATAGAAAAAATATTATTATTTAAAATTGGGAAAATATGTTATGTAAAAATACTTTCCAAAAACATAAGAAGAAATCATTTTTGCAACCCATTGTTTTATTATTTGGTGGATTTGCACATTAAAATGCAACTATGAAAATGAAATATATTTGCTTGTTTGGCTGGTTTTGGTTGGGTTGTTCAGTTCTGTGCAAAAGACTCAAGACACCCCTGATGTCTTTGCATGTTTTCAGGGAAAATGGGAAATAGGTGCAGCGATTGCATACATAGAAATAAAATAAGGCAAAAACAGAGTTTGTAGAATTCCTAAAAGCTTGAAAGTCAACATTTGGCATGGACACTTTTATTCTTCAGCTGTGTTAGCTGCAAGCTCATTTTCATTGTCATTCAGTATTCTTCAGGAGCAGTTCTCCAGGCTTCTTGAAGGATGTACAAAGCTCTTCTTTGGATACTGGCTGCCCTTTGTTGTGCCCTCTGTCTACATGTTCCCACACTGCTTCAGTAATGTTGAGGTTTGAGCTATGGGGAGGAAAGTCCATGACTGATGGTGTTCCACTGTGTGTTTTTCTATCCAAGTATGCTTTTCCTGCAGTGGCAATGTGCTTGAGATCATTGTCATATTAAAAGATGAAGGCACTGCCAATCAGAAGCTTCCCAAATGTTAGTGGATCAAAGTCTGATGATACTTTTCTGGGTTCATAGTTCCATCCATTTTGCCAAAGATTCCAAAACCACAGACTGAAGTTCAGCCTTAAATACTGACAGAGCCTCCACTGTGTTCTACAGATGGCTGTAAAACATGGCACTCATTGTTATACCCCTCTCCTGACTTCCTCTGTACATATTGACAAAAATGTCAACCAGAAATTTCAGATTTGGATTCATCACTCCATGAAACCTATCGCCATAGATTTTGAGTCAAATTCTTCAAATTCAAATTCATTTGCATACCTCAGCCTTATCCATCACATGTCATGATTCTATTAGTCCAAAAACACTATTTTATGCCAATAAACTTTGATATCTTTGGCATTTTTTAAAAGATTTAACTAAAGAAATGAAAACTTGCTTTTGTAACAGAGTTCTAGTAACAAAGTACCTAAAGATACACTTTAAAATTGGTTCTTCGCTAAAGCACCTGTTCAGTATAGACTCAACACTGATTCACGCTTAAATGATTCATAAACAAAGTTTACAAAGAAATCCAAGATCACTTATTTCATTCAAATATTTTATTGTCTGCTACTGTTTTAGTGAATATAAAACCCCCAGCTCAGGTGAACCAAATCATCTTTTCGTTTTCCACTGTATCTGACAGAATCTGATTTATCTGCCACTTTCTTAGTAAACACAAAGAAAACATAGTACCAAAAGTGGGTGCAGGAAGCTGTGCTGATAACAAAAACAAGTTCAACAACCTTAGCAGACGTGAGCGAGACATATTCAAAGATGTTCAGCATATCCAGCGCAGGCCTCAGCTGTCAGACTCAGTTGAATGTTTTGGTGATCACATAGACCAGAGGTGAACCATAATCTAATACAGAGCTGAGCAGCAGCCTAGAGAGAGTCAGGGGACATACACAGCATAGGCAGGCTGCTGTTTTTATGTTTAGCTCCATCGCCCTTTCTCTTTCCCAGAATCCAAAAGATCAACCTAAACCTTTTCTATTTGCCACAAACAGCTTTATGTAATTCATTTCTGGCTGCGTTTGTTGGAAGGAAGAGAAGAAAAGTTAAATATGGACTGGCTGAGATGAATATTTCAAGCCAAGAAGCATGGTTCCTCCATTAGCGTGCTCAGTTTTCTCCTCCGGAGCAACTAAACCATCTCAACCTATTGCAACCAGCCTCTGAAATATTAAACAAACACTCCAAAGAGAGGCAGTGTAGTCACAAGTATGAAGAGATAGCTTGAGCTCTATTTCAGCACCACACATAGTGGGACTGATGAAACCAGAACAACCTCTTTATATTTCTTTTATATGTGTTACACGTGTTTTATCTAACTCAGTGTCTTGATACTTTTTCAGAAATTGCATTTTCAAAGCAAGTTCATGCTTGCATTTAGTGTTTGCTGTTAAAGGGCAAGGCTTGCAATATTCTTTACTTTGGATGTTGCCAACAAATCTCACAGGAAGACCGAAAGACTAAAAGTTGTGTAAAATTCAAACTTAGTTTCATTCAAACTAAGGAAGCCACTTTTAACAGGAGTTGCAAACTGATGTCAGTCTGTTTGTACGTGTGTGTGTGTCGTCTCACCACATCGACCAGCTGAGAGATCTTGAGTCCAAAGCGTACTTTAATAGTGTCATTGGCACGCTGGATTGGCCTAACCCAGCGCTGATAGCCTTGGAAAAGGTTCTTCAATAAAGCATCCTCCATCTCCGCCAAGGACACAAACTCATTTGGAGCTGGAACAAGAAGAGGGAAGATGGATCAACAATAATAACTCCTACTGCCGCTGCTTTTCACCATCACCAGCCTGATTTTAAGTGGCAGGGATAGAAAGTAGAGCATTTACTCTTCCTCTAAAAAACACACACTGCATAACAAGATAACAAGATAGGATAAATGGTTAATATGGCTGTGCACAGAAGCTGGGCAGTCAGCCCATCAGTCAGTCTGCAGTGAAATAAAGCCACCAGAGAAACAGAAACTGTAATGTCGATGGAGAGAGACATCTAAAATATCAGACACAAGGGACATCATGTGCAAGGACTAATGTGTGTGTGAGCTGAGGGACCGGGAGGAAGGGCGTCCACCTTTAACCTGCAGCGTTTTTGCTTTGGGTTTTTTTTCCACTCTGGCTTCACATCTGTCT
Organism: Haplochromis burtoni; assembly: GCF_018398535.1. NCBI lineage: Eukaryota > Metazoa > Chordata > Actinopteri > Cichliformes > Cichlidae > Haplochromis > Haplochromis burtoni. Next base: position 5,090,741 of record NW_024582365.1, read on the forward strand.
GACATCATATGACAGGGTAAATGCATATAAAGGATCCACCAAGCAAACATAAAAGCCACATTACAGATGATTGAATCCCACAAGCTCTGGCAGTACTTTCAAGGACAGATGCAGAGATGCTGATATATGACACCTGTGTTCTTGTTTGCCTGATGACCAGTCAGCTCCAAGAGAAGCAGAACTAGGGCCATCGCATTACTGCGTTACACTGCTAAAAGGACTATCTTGTTGCGCTAAAAAAAAAAAAAGCTTAATTCATCCCACAAAAATGGCAGCTTTTGCTGTTTTGTTGTTGTCAACACAATTAGAAGTCTGCATGCTTTCTCCAAGTTACTGAATCTTTAAATCCGAAAATCAACGTAACGGAATGTAAACATAATCCTTTGCTTTAAAAGACCAGTGGTGAGTAGTTGGTAGTAGTTTGTGCTTTCCCGTTTGACAAGGTCATCGGAGTTTATGCAGAGTTTAATCAAAGCTATTAGCGGATGTTGCACAACATGGAACAAATCGGTGGAGGCATTACTGAGCATAGAGTATGTCTTCTAAAGAAATATTATATTTATATACACATATATCAAGAGTTTTCTCACCGGCAATCTTCGCGGGGGACAGCTTGCAAAAACCCAAGAGGAGGAGAAGAAGGACTTCTAACTTCATGGTATTGTCAGCTGGAGAAGAAGGCTATGCACACCGATATGTCTTAGACCCCGAGGTTCCCATCAGTGCTGGAACTAGACGGTATACGGAAAGTAACCCCGTTACTGCTGCCGTGTATCAGGGGGCAGGGACCTGATGTGAGAGCGCATGTGTCCGAATCTGATTCCGTTCGAGGCGTCACGGGAAGCGCCGCTGTCGGTGGACGGGGTGGCTCGCAGGAGGAGGGAGGGAGGGAGCGGGGAGGATGAAGGAGGTGGTGGAGGGATTCCCGGATCGGACAAATAAGTGAAGTTTTAAAGATGCTCTAAATCATTGTGTTTAGCTCACTGCTGCTACTGACCTCCTCAGGATGGACTAGGTTATTACTAGCCGATGTTTAAAAGTACAGCGAGTCAGAAAAGTCCTGCTCGGAATGTAAGTCTTGAGCTTTCACTTTAAATTGTGTGTAGAGTTTGCACATTTTACAAAAGACTTGGGACAAACAAATACCCGCCTCTAATGACTTTAGCTTTTGTTGCATTTTATTTTATTGTCTATAGTTTTCTTTTTATAAAAATAATATAGGGAATATAATGCAGTGAGAATGGTTGCCCCTCCTTCAGCGTCACCTTTTAGTCCATAGCACAAAGCAATTAAGCCCGTCCTTTAATGCAGAAAGCCCCTGTATGTGCACATGAAAACATCATATGAATGATGCGTCTTCATGAACTTGCTTTGAAAATGCAATCACTTTGTACCTAAGCAGGAGACTAGTCTGCCTTCATCAATAACATCTGTTTTACCTGTTGTTATGTTTTGGAAAAGCTTTATTACACTTTATTGCACCATTATCCCCAGGATCAAGAATCTGAGTTACAAACACTGTTATATTTAACTTTAAATTACTGAATAAAGTTGTTAAAAAGTGCTTCTGTTAGTGTATGTGAAGGGCACGCTTGTTTGAATTTTTTTGAAGTTTTATTTTGCACAAATAAACTCAAACATACATAGATCAAATTAAAGTAAGGCAAAAAATAGTTTTATTGACATAAACAGGAAGCAGAAAGATTCAAATCAGATTTTGAGACATTTATAGGTAAACCTGCAATGCAACTGGAACATTTCTGTCTCAGAGCACCAGGTTATCATTACATTATCACTGTGCAATCAGTCAAAGCTTACTGAGTATGTCCCAATGTGATTAGTTTGGCTAGTTTCAAGCTTGCTGAGACTCACCCTGGCATGAGTTTGTCTTTTAGTTTCCTCTACCTGATACCAACTATACACGGTCATAAATACTGTAGTGAAAGTTTATTGTGTTGTGTATTTTTTAGAGGTCAAGTGTGTTTGCAAACATCAGTGTGAATATTTCATCAAGATAAAGATCGGCTGCTCAAGTGCCAAAGACAGAATATTTGGGGGTCACAACTACATAATTCAAACACATGATTGCACACATGTAAGACACAGAAACAGAAACAATATTTCCATGTTATGAGGCATGCCCTTGCATGCAACTGAACAAAAAGACTGAGGGTTGTCATGAAAAGGAAAGGAAAGGAAACCCAAACTCATGGCATACAGGACAAAAACAGCTGAACATAAGGCCTAACTCGCACACAAAGAAAGACACTTAGAAGAAGCAAAAACAATAGAATAGGAGTGAGAAAAGGAGAGCCAAGAGCAACATAAACTTATTATTATCCCGCAGTCAAAGACAGGCTGGTGGTGAGACGGCAGACATGCTTTACAACTCATAGCTGAGAACAACAACACTTTAGATGAAAAGAAATGTGTGATGTGAAATCAGTACTGCCCTATACCAGCTGACATCTGGGAACTTGTAGAAATGCTTAGCTGAGGTGTGAAATCAGCATCTGATACAAACACATTAGCATTGCTTAGTTATGTACAAACACACTTTAAAGTTTAAAGTTCCCTGTTAACACAGGTTGAAACCAGGCAACAATCATCTTAAAATATCAGCATATATAAAGCTATTATTTGTATGTTAAAGTTCAGGGATTTGGATACCTGCTTTGAATGTTGTTAGGCCATTGAAAGGGTGTTATCAATGGTACAAGCTCCATAGATATAAAAAAGTCTCCATAACTCATCCAGGTATATTCTAAGCAGACAGGAACTCTCAGTATTTTTATTTTCTCCTCCTTTTCACCTTCCTCCTCTCTTTCTAGTATACATATGCAGTACACACACAAACACACACATACTTATATATATAATATATATATATATATATATATATATATATATATATATTATATATATATATTATATATATATATATATATATATATATATATATATATGTTTATCTCACACTCCCCCTCCCTTGTGTTTCCTTTCCTGCTTCTCCTGGGTTGAAGTAGCAGGGATAACGGGAGGCTGATTATCACAATGAAATTATCCTGATTTTCTGCTCCACTTGGAGCGGTGGGGCGGGCAGCTGCTGCCTCCGAGATCGACCCATCCGCCTCGCCTCTAATCATTCAGAAACATAAATTCTCATGGGCTTGAAACCTACTGGTCTCTTCCCAGATGACTGTGGGCAGCTGTGCAGCTTGCATATGTATGTGTTAGTTGATGTGTGTGAGAGTGAGAAAGTGAGATAGTGAAAATGCAAAGTGAGGAGAGAGCACATTGTCAGCATCTGTGCGTTTACAAAAATGTTGGCGCTTGCTTGTCTCGGCTCATGTGTGTGTGTGTTCTCTTCTTGACTGTGTTGGTGTTGTTTTTGTTTTCTCAGCCATTGTTGAGCCCATAATTAGAGTCTGCATAATTTCACTGGGTGCAGAAATATTGAATTAATAAGAGGAAAAAGCCTCGACTACCAAGGCCTGGGGGTTTAATCTTAGTGTGTTTGTTGTTTTAAGGGTTTGAAAAAATGGTCATAAAGGAAGGAGGGGGATACAGCAAAGGAAATCCAATCTCACACAGACTTCAAAGGGAAACACAAAGAGTAGTCTAATAGCATCACCCCACCCCATATGCTATCACCAGCACTTCAAATGAAAAATCAGATAACCTGATGGCCTCATAGCAGCTTTTAGATGATACAAACTTTTTTCCAAGTCACTCCAACTTTAAAATGGTCTGATGAAAAAAAATCCAAAACCCATCAATAATATAGCGGTTCAGTCATTTGATATTTTAATCTTCCGAAGCACAAAAGAACTGCAGGGGAAACTAGCTGCAAAGATTCTGGCCAGATCTGAGGAGCAAAAATCTTTCAAATTTATCTCAAACTTACAACAGAGGAATAAAAAGGGAAAGGGGAGCATGTGAGAGAGGGAGGGAGTGAGAGATTAAAACAAATTGGCCATAATACCCTTTGGGGCTCAAATATCAGTTCAAGAGCCAATGCTGGAGTGGAAAAAGTTAGCAGCAGAGTAAGCTTTCTCACTCCACTGACACACAGTCACAACATGACTATTGACCTTGAACATGATACTTCAGTCTAAGAGGCTCACACTGATTTTCCTTTTGTTTTCGTCTGACTGACGTGAGAAAAAGAAAAGACGGAGCAGCGTTTGAAACTCTAGCCGCTCAGACAGGGTTACAATTCTGTCTCCTTCTGATAATGTGTAAAGACGGAGGAGCAAAGATCAAGTGCGGCAGAAATGTTCACAGCATTATAGAAATAAACATCTGTGTATGCCTGCCTCACTTTGTTGGAACATAAAAGCAAGTTCCTACAAATAACTCATTCATCTATATGTGACTACCACAGTAAGTGCAGTGCTCAGTTTGTGGTCATATTTTTGGGGTCTTCTTCTCATATTTATTCAGTAGATGGAGCCACTCACCTTTGTTGCTAAATATCTTCATTATAGGAAAATTATGACAATGCCACAGTTCAGATATTATTAATCACTGTTATTAGTATCATCTGTGACCGCATAATGATCTTGTAACATTGTACGTAAATAAACCAACACTGACTGTTACAGAACTCACCCAAGCAGCTTCAAGCTCAGCACTACATTTACTGGGCTGCAGATACAGCAAGTTTAAAAATGATCTGATTAAGCGTTGTTGGGGAAAGCGAACAGACTGACAGACACAGATTAAGCACAATATTCCGATTTTCAAATGCTATACAGATGTTTGGAGCTGGGACATGTTTAATCTGAAAATCTTCAGATTAAAAAATAGCCTTTTTTGACCTCAACACCTCTAATTTAATTGTGCCCTCTGATAAGTATTGTAGCTTAATACAGCTTCACAGTTTGTTTGCATCAGCACTGTGTCAATTAGATGTCTCCACTAAGATATGAAAAAAACGACTGTGTGTGTGTGTGTGTTCCTGTCTAGCTATCTTTGTGAGGACTGAAATCTCCATTCTACTATACTTTTGAGAACCAACTGTCACTTGTGAGGACACACACACCGGTCCTCACAAGTTTGAAGGCCTTTTTGAGGCTCAAAATGTAGTTTTAGTGTCAGGGTTACAATTAGGTTATGGTTAGGTATAAGAGAAAGTTTGATTTAGTTGACTTTCATTAAAGTTTTTATTGCATGGTCCTAGGGGCTGCTGGATCATCCAGATTTCTCCCTTGAGACTCCTGTTCAACTTCTCTGCTCCTCTTCTCCTTTTCCTCGATGGTCCTCTTCGCATATACCGTATTCGATCCCTTGTGACTGGGTTAGGGTTAGGCATTCATTTTTAATGGTTTAGGATTAGGGTAAGGGGTAGGGAAACCATTATGTCAATGAAGGTCCTCACTAAGATAGCTGAACGGGCTTGTGTGTGTGTGTGTGTGTGTGTGTGTGTGTGTGTGTGTGTGTGTGTGTGTGTGTGTGTGTGTGTGTGTGTGTGTGTGTAGAGCATCTCCTCCAGAGTTAGTAGGCAAAGAGTTAATGGTTATGGCTGTAGTCATAAGTTGTGAGTCAGTTGTGCTTTGCATATTTGCACGTGTCTGTAATCTGAATTATTGCAGATATGGTTGTCTATCTTTATGTGTTTGTGCAAGTTTGTGTGCTTGTATGTACTTAATGTGGGTATGAAACTGTGCTGTGCTGCTCCATGTGCCAATATGTATGTATGTAAATCTGTATTTCCCTATTTCTGTCTGTGTTAGCCTAATCTGTCTTCACATGCTGCTGTATTTATGTAGTTATGTTCATAATCACTGAGACAAAAACATTCTCTGTTCATCTGGATTCTGTGTGCCACCGCAGTGGATCTGAAATCAAACAGTCAAAACGTGACTGAGGGCAGACTTTCAGCTTTAATTAAATGGGTTTCACAAAAATATTGTATTAACTATTAAGAATTTCAGCTATTTTTCTCGAATTTCAGGGCATCAAAATTAACTGAACAAACTGATATAATTTAAATATAAGAAGAGTTGGTGGGGTTTGTTTTTTTTTTGTTTTGGGGGGTTTTCTTCAGAGGAGGTGGTTCAGTTCTGTGTTGCTTCACCAGAAGAAGGTCCTGGGTTTGAATCTACCATCGTTCCATGTGGTGTGAGTCTCTTCTGGTGTGTAACTGGTGATTCTAAATTGCCTGTAAGTATGAATGTCTGTCTGTGTTAGCCCTGTGACAGTCTGGTAACCTGTCCAAGGTGTACCCTGCACATTGGTAAACATGGCCGTGTCATATACATTTTCTCAGTTCAAACATTTGACATGTTTTCTTTATTCTGTTGAAACTAAAATGTAGCTTTATTAGATTTACAAATGCTTGGAACGTTTTTAAAAATTTACATTTAAATCCCTCAGCACTTAGTGGTGAAGGATTCCGATAGTTTCTTGATTTATCAAAGTATTGTATGCATTTCTCTGTGATGTTTGCTCACAAGCCAAAAACAACCTTGAAGCATTTTTTGCTGTCGCTGTTCCACCAAAATGTTCTTTCTTTATTCCAAGACAATGTTTCTTCATCCATCTGCAAATATTCATCAAAGAGTAAAATTAGGAGCCTGTGTTTGGTGTAAGGGCGTTGCAGCATTCTACTTCAAGAAGCAGCCATTTGTGTGTGCGAGAGAACCCTGCATGCATGTGTGCGTCTGTGCGTGGGTTCAGAAGGCTCCCATTGGAATGAATTATTTAGCGGAGAGTCTCCTTTACTTATCCATGGTTGACTGGCCACAGGCATGTACCGTTCTGCTCCCAACTACACAAGAGACTACCCTAATTCACCATCCAGCCTTCTGCAGTATGCCCCTGTCTCACCCTACAACCCCGCCCCAGTTCTCCCAAGCATGCTGAAGTGGTCCTCTGCAGATGTCCCTTTTTCGCTCCCTGCAACTCAGTGGGCAGAATCCCTGTAACTAGTGGACAAGGCAAGCATGGAAAGCTAAAGAAAGAGACAGAAGATGAGAAAAGATGAAGAGAAACTCACCTGGGGAAAAAATGTCAAGATCCTTTTTTTATGGAAACAAATGTGAGCTAAAACTATGATTTTATTTTTATTTTTTTATTACGTTAGTCCTTAAACCTCAAACCTGAAACAAAAAACCCCAAAAGCATTTCATCATCCTGGACTCTTCATATCCAAGAGCTGGATGCTAACAGTCGCGTCAACAGTGAAGAATCATGTAAAATATTCATCCATGTAGCTGGCTTAATAATGTATTATCCCTGAATTTACCACCCAGGGCTTTGCTGCACTCTGCTTTAGTCTCTGACTGCCACCAAGTCCCTTCTTGAAGTCCAATCATTCAAGAAAGATCCACAGTGCAGCTGCAAAATATCAAACTCACACCATTACAAATTCAGCTTTGAGTGGCTGCAGCTTTAAGAAGCAGCCAATTTGTGAGTCTTTCTCGACATATTCTATAAGTGGCATCCAAATACATCAAAGGGAAACATCTTCGTCTAGTGGATAAAATTATAGATGAAGGTGTTGTGAGGACTCTTTATTTGTTCCCTATTAAATGCTGCAATAAGTTGGGGGAGAGGCTGTTAGGTAAATTGGATGCATACTGTCCAAATATAGCTAGAGTATTTGGTAGTTCTCAGAATGAACTCTTCATTCTGTGGCAACCAGGCACTAAAATGACCTTGTCTGGATGCAGACTGAGACTGATGGGATAGTATGTGTGTCCGCGATACGGTTGCTGCTCATCTTCATATTTATAGCCGGACTCCATGCACGCCATAATCCGTATGTAGGGAGACGCTTGCTACTGAGTGCTCATATGGACTTGCAATAACACTCACTCTGTCACTATCTCCAGCCTCTCTGTCTCAGTGTGTGTTTCTCGTTCTCACTTCCTCAGGTGACATGTGTAATCTTCCCCGTCTCCTCTTGACACACACTCTTATCCAAACACAAATGTATACAGGCTCAGTGTGTAGACACAAGTAGGGATTACGTGTGAGCAGTAGATCGTTGAGAGCTGCAGTGTGGGCCAATTCAAAGCCATAATCACAAATGTGACTTGAGGGGAAAGGGCTGGATGGCGTGAACCTTTGCTGTGTTTGTGTGTGTGTGTGTGTGTGTGTGTGTGTGTGTGTGTGT
>NW_024582365.1:5098885-5106655 GCF_018398535.1 Haplochromis burtoni
TGTGTAGGCTTGTGAGAGCTGACAGGGACATTCAGACTCACTAGTGACCTTTGAAAGAGGAAAGAAAAGAGCAGGGAAGTAAGAAAAGGCAAGTTTGTTACTTTTGCTTTAGCGATGCAGCCTTTTTCCTGTCTTCTGCCTATGTGCATCACCGTGTTAGATAACTCAAGACCAGCTGATAACACATTGATTGTACTTCAGGACCTTCCAGTCCTAATTTTGGCTTGAAATTGGTGGCACAATCAGAAAAGGTTAATTTTCTCAATTATTATCTCCACCTGCCGAGGTGGTTATATTTTTGGTAGTGTTTGCGTGCATGTTGTTCAGTCTGATAAAATGACACCTCAAAAAGTTTTGAGTTGAAGAGTGGTTTGTTAACAATCCATTGTCTTCAAAGTCAACTTAATGATGTATTGTCTTGCAAGTGTGGTGTGTATAGTCAGGCTGAAGAAGTCACTTGGATCAGCTTTCTGAGATTTCCTTACCTGGAGCATGCATGCATCAAGACATTTTTTGACTTGGTATTTATTTCTAAACATGTAAAAGATTTTGACTAAATGAATGAAATGAATGTTGCACATGTACTATTGCCTTTTAAACAAATAATAATGAATATAATTATGCTAGAAAATTTATAGAGCTGGTCATGTTTTTGTATAACTTAAATTAAGGTTCCAAGTCTTCAGACTTCACTGTAATCTGATATTGCTGAATCTTATTATTGTCTTTTGTGTGACACTTGCATCTATTTATATTTATATCACTATTTATTAGTGGCAAGTTCATTTTTAGGATTCACACACAGAGACACAAGTCCAATAACACACAAAAAGGCATTAACTTCTCAAGTAGGGTTTCAGCCTCTGGGATCTGTATTTCATTTTGATTGAATGACTCAGCTTATAGATCAAGGACTGAAAGTACACACTCAGTAAATTTGTATTTATTTGTTAGAAAAGACTAGAGCAATTTTTAAATTTATTATTCAATTTATTTCATGTCTTTTATAAGTTTAATCTACATTGTGCAAGTCAAAGTGTATCTATACATTGTAAATGTTTCACTGATTCTGTGAAATTTGGTGCATAATTAGACCTGAAAACCTACGTCTTTAAAGGTGTATAGCCATAGTCAGTGTCATTATCCAAAGCCATGCATAAGACACTTTACAGATATTTACTGGGAAAAATACAGATAACTTCTATTTGACAACAAGTAAACACAAGACTGCAATATTGTTTCTTAGCTTTAAAGGTCATATTGTGCACAGCTCTCAAAAATCTTTACAATGACTAGTGAAAAGTCATTCATGCATTTCCCTTTGAAATTATTCAAACTTATACAGTACTTACAACATTCCCTTAAACAGTTTCCTGACAATTTTAGAATTTTTTTTTATCATTGTTTAAGACTGTACAACAATCATAACAAAATGGACATTTTCACTTAAACACACAGAGTGGTAGAAATGCAGCCTCAACAAGAAACAGGATTACCATGAAAAGACAAGCAGCGATGGAAAAGAAAGAAAGAAATAATGAAAGAAGAGCAGGGTTTTAAAAACAGAGAAAGAGAGAAAGAGGCTGTTAAAGTAAGACCAGACAGCATCAACTGCACATTGAAAAGCATAAGAAGGATGAGGAAATCTGGGTAAGTCGTGTGAGAAAACAGACAGCGGAGTGCTAGAAGTGATGGCTGATGATGGCAATCCCAGCGAAGAGCATGAGGCAGATAAAGGAGAAACAGAAAGCTGGAAAAGGAGGTCAACGGCATCTGTGAAAGACACGAAAGACCGGCAAAGGGAATAATTCTCGAAGTACTCAAAGTGGAGCAAAGAGACAGAAGTAGACAAAAATAAGAGAAAAAGTGAGGACAAAGAGACGTGGTTCATTTAAAGAAACTGATGAGGGGATGAAGGAAGAGTCCCAGAGTTCCCAGCACACACACTGTCACAAACACCCACAGGAAAATCCTGTCAATGACCATGGCAACGTACTTCCAGTCATCTTCCACCTGAGGAGAGAAAACAAAGGAAATTTAAAGTAAAAAGAATAAAAATAACCAGAGCACATTGTCTTTCTTTCCTCTTCCAAATGTCTTCAAGCGACCTTTGCTTAATGGTAATTGTGAACTTTATGGCACAAACTGTTACATTCACTGTTTTTTGTGCTCTAAAGACACTGTGGTGCCAAACACATTTTGATTTTGCAAGAACAGCTATATAGAACCTTTATAGGCTCCTCTTGTTCATGTGAATCTTTTCTCTCTTTATTTATTTTCTTATTTTTATTTGTGTAATTTCAGTTATTATATTAAATGCGGTATAGTATGACAATGTCTAAGGCAGGACAGGCAGAAAAAAAAAAGCCACATAAATGGGCTTACAAACTGTGACCCACGCAATCCACAACCCCCTACAAGACCCCAGAGCAGGAAGAAGTCATCCCCACACAAAGAGCATACTGGAGTATACAGATGAATGTCTTCTTCCTCTCACACTAACCAGTCGCGGCAGATTGCTGCCCATCCCTGAGCCTTGTTCTGCTGTAGGCTTCTTCCTTTTAAAAAGGAGTTTTTCCTTCCCACTGTCGCCAAAGCGCTTGCTCATAGGAGGTCATATTAGGTGTTTCTCAGTTGTATTATTGTAGGGTCTGCCTTACAATATAAAGCACCTTGAGACAACTCTTGATGTGTATTGGCGATGTATAAATAAAATTGAATTGAATTGAATTGAAGACTATTAGGCAGCACCTTCCCCAGTTCTCTACTTCCACCAACCGAGGCAGACACAGAGACACTCCAAAACAGCAAAAGCTGCTCTCCAGCTCTCAGGAGGCAGCAGACACGCATAGTCCCACAGACCATCCTCATCCACCTGCAAGGCAAATGGGGAAACAAGACTACAGCGACCAGCCCCTCTAGGTAATGGAATTGATCAGCAAGGACCAGAGAGAGACAAATTCACCCAGTTGGTTTTTTTGAAGAGACCAAATAATGTGATCTCCAGAATAATGTGATCAAGAAGTAAATTTCTACACTGATTAATTAAAAAAAGCCATTTTTTGATTTCCTTTTTGGTCATTTTGACGGCATATTAAGCATACATGTGTCCAGAAGTTTTGATCTGGACTCATGGAAAGATCTCGCTCCCACTTTACAGTTGGGAGGGGAATTGATTTGTTAATTTTAAACAATAGCTTTTACATTTTTGATAACCATTTGGGGTTCAGATATTTAAAAAAAAACTTGTTAGCCAATTATGTATTTTTAGATTCAGTTGACTGGGATTGAATTTGTCCTGTATGTTGGCTTTACTTGCTGATATTCAAGAAATTTAGCTTTACTGATTCTGAATTTTCAAATGAAATAAACTTTCCATTTTGTATAACACATTCTAGATTGTAAATCCCTTTCTCATGATGTCACGATGGTAAATATCTGGATTGTTTCAAATGGGTGATAGTTTGGATAAGTAAAGATTTATACCATGTAGGTTGAAGCTTTGTGAATTAAAATCATTTGTCCTAACACAAGCATTTGGAAAGCTGTACAGTGTTTTAATCTAGTCTATAAAGAATGAACCAAATCCAGATTTATGCAGAACTGCTAATACAAATTTTCAGTTTATCCGGCCAAATGCTTTCTCTGCATCTAAGGAGACAACTGTGGTTTCTAATTTGTTGATAGAGCAATAATGTATTATATTTATTAGTCTACGTGTATTATTCACTGAGTGACGACCCTCGATAAAGCCTGTTTGGTCAGAATATATTATGATTGCAGTTATTTTTTCTAAACTTCTGGCAAGGACTTTGTAAGGTCAACGTTTATAATTGAAATGGAGCAGTGGCTGGATGGGAACGCAGGATCCTTGCCTGGTTTAAGAAGTAGACTAATGACAGCAGAGTTCATGTTTAGAGACAGAGTCTGATCATTCTGAATGTCAGTGGCCATTCTGAAAAAAGTAGTTGCTTGTAGAGGCCAAAATTCTTTGTAAAACTCTGCTGGAAAACCATGTGGCCCTGGGGCTTTATTGTTTGGGAGATGCATTCATGGTGAATTCAGAACCACAATCTGATCGTCATTTATTTTCGGTACATTTCTATATTTAAGAAATTCTGCAAGAGATATTAACCTGTAGTGAGTGTAAAGCCTCATGAAAGTCTTTAAAAGATGTATTTATTTGTTGTGGATCATGAGTAATGTTCCCAGTGGAATCCTTTATAGAATAAATAGTTATTTTCTTTATTTACATTTAAACAGTTTAGGAAGGAATTTTTTTAATTTACTGAACTTTAGTATTAATAAACGCTATTTATGGCATTGTGGCTTCCTCACATCCTTTTTGTGTCTAATACATCTGCACAGTGCTAAATATAGTGTAAGTGTGGCCTGATCAGTCAGGTGTGGACAATAAGATCATGGATTCAGTGACCATAATGCCATTGTGTGAATATAGAAGGCCGTATGGCTATTCTGCATGCAAGAAGGATCCAAGCGTTGCTAAGTAAAGCTGGAGCAGCAGCAACAATCATATCAGGACCATCCAGAGTGTGAGGAAGGAATGCACAAAGCTCTCTATCTGTGACAAACAAGAAGCTTTACACTCCCTTTGCAGCCCTCTGTAAATGGCTTCCAAGCCATTTACCAAGCTAGATAGAAATTCATCTATTATGCATAGATGAACCACATGTAGTAATGTTTGGTTATGTGTATGTGTGTGGTTATTTATGTCCTGCATATATTTGGGGGGAAATCTGTTCTAAAATCTATAAAAGGTCTAGAAAGCAGACATTTTTATTTTTATCACTTATGTTTAAGACAGGGTATGATTAAGGGGAAGTCATTTGTGAGTTTGTGGTAAACTCTTTGGTGCCTCTCTTGCTGGGAGACGCTGTCGTTGGCTGATTTTTGACTTTGTGTTTGCATCTCCCTCAATTTGCAAGAACACAAAATATTAGTGAAAACTGGGTGTAGGTGGTCAGACTACGATAACTGATTCTTGGTTTGGTTGTCAAAATGTGTTAAATTTTCCCCAAATGCACAAAATAGTTCATTTTTGGTAGAATTTGAGGTTACAGCTTAGAAACAGCATGGTAATAGGGCAGTAATAATGTCGAAATAAAGTAGTAGTGACCACACAATGTCATCTAAATATATGTAAGGTAATAGCTACCACGGTTTTTAGCTGACTTATATTAAACTCAAATGTATATAATGTGCCAATAACTATATATAATAATGTGGACGCAGATATATATCTGTGCACTTTGTTTAAAATCTGCAATGAGACGTAAATTAAATAGAAATGGCAAAAATAAAATAAAAAGGCAATAATGTTTAGCTTCAGACTGCACAGAAATGACTATTTCAGTGCTCACAGGTTAAGATATTGTTACCAAAACATTAATAAATGATTTTGCCTAATAGACAATGTTACATTTTATCCATATTACTCCACTTTATTACCACATTACAAGCATTATAAACAGTCTATTATTACCAAGGTTTAAAAAATATATAATATTAATTAACAACTAAAACGTGGTTGAGATATGCTACTACTTGGTTATTAACCTGAAATTATATGTAATTCAATTGTATATCTTTATTGTCTCTTTTCCTCTATATTAACACCTAACCCCATCAAGCTATAACATGTAATGTTAACCACGTATATAAATCCTAACAAGGGTACTACCTTTAGGTTTTGCTCCTTCTTTGCTGTTATTAATGTCTGGATATTTATTTTAAGAAGCATTTCAGGGTTGTGCAGGCATCAATTTAGCTTGAGTGCCGCACACAGCTACATAAAAGTTTTTCAACATAGTAATGTAATCCCTGTAATTATAGTAATGTGGAAAAGTTATGTGATAAGATTAAATAGTGTGGCAAAACATTATTATAAAAATCATTGTTGACGCATAGTCCCTCAAATGAACATTGTTGTTATACCTGCTTGACCTTTTTTTACACTCTTGTCACAGAACAAAAAAACCATAAAAGTTTACACACCAAAGCCTGACGTATTGGCCCTCATTTTACTAACAGCAGATGTGTAAAAGTGTGTGACTACATTGCGCGTACAAATGTTTCATGTATGAATTTTTAATACCATTGGCTTTTGGCAATTATTTCCAGTTTTACAAAGCACTCTTATTACTGTTTAACCATCATCACTCCAGTGGAAACACTTTGGAAAGATCTGCCTTTTCTTCCTCTTTGGACACAATTTCATAAGCCCAACTGTAATTTTGGGTGCACTCAATAACAGCTTTTCCATGCACATATTAGTAAATGGTCCTTCTTTCATGAAGCCAGGAGACTATATTTTCAACAATATATCACAACCACTTAAAAAATTCACTCTTTGTTTTGCTTGTAGTGACTAATATAGCCACAAGCCTTTAGCCTCAGGCACAGACAAGCAAAAAAGCTTGTTTTTAGCTCTTCTTTAACTGGATTATTTTTAACTTCACACTTGTAGCCCAAACCAGTTTTATGTTGATGTCACTCAGATTTGACACAGCTCTCTCTGAAACCCCGGAAGGCTTTTCCCATCTTTTCTTGCATGCATTGTATTGCAACAAACTGTTGTTTCTTGTCCCAGTTCCAGCTGTTCTTGAAAAACGTTTCTGGCTTAAATGGAACCATATATCATTTAAAAATAAATTTTAAAAAATCAGTTCTAATTTTTTCTAATACAAAAATAGGGTTTGAATGATTTGTAAATCACTGTATACTGTTTTTATTTAAATTTTACACATTGTCCCAACTTGCTAAGACGACTCTATACACCAGGGGTCGGCAACCCTGGGCACGCATGCCACAGCTGGCACGCGAAGGGTTAACTGATGGCACGACCATAGCTGGACTGGTTACCGGGCATTTGCCTGATAGGCCGATGGTGATCTTTCGTTTTTATGGACCGCTGATTTTTTTTTTTTAAGGTATAAACAATGAAAGGTGGTGGATTGGCCACATGCTGGCCTCGATGTGTAAAAATAACTCAGTTGTTTGGTGGTGGCTATGGCGGAGCTTCCACAGAGGCCAGCAGGTGGATGAGGGAAAGGAGAGGCAGGAGGAGGAGAGACCCGAGGCGGCCGCCGGTCCGAGTGTCAGGTGAACTGAACTTCAGGTAAGAAGTTATGACCTGCAGTCTATCTGGGTCAGATATAAACCAAGTTTAGGTGGAGTTTATTTTCGTTGTGCTGACTTTTTACAGTCAGTTACAATAACTCGTACTGCGTACTAGCTAGCATGACGGAGTTTCTATACAGCTGGGTGGGTGCTATGATGTTACTGATAGTGAACTTTATTTTATTCATAAGGTTAGTTAGTAGAGTTGCCAACGTCCCGTAAAAAAGGAATACTCCGTATTCAGAGAAATATTACGCGTTTCGTATTGAGTGAAAAGGAACAGTTTGTCCGGTACTTCACTAGAATGAAAAAGACACAAAGCTGGAGTTATTCTGTGTCTTTCGCTGCACAGCTGCCTCTT
This sequence comes from Haplochromis burtoni, assembly GCF_018398535.1. NCBI lineage: Eukaryota > Metazoa > Chordata > Actinopteri > Cichliformes > Cichlidae > Haplochromis > Haplochromis burtoni. Next base: position 5,106,387 of record NW_024582365.1, read on the forward strand.
CTTCTCTCATCCTCCCCTGCCTCTCCTGTCTACTTCAATCATGAAACTGATCAATGATCAGCTGATCGGCTTTTGCTCTCTTGTTTGTTTATCGCCCACTTTGCGCCAGAAAGAGGAAACCAGCGGATGTCGCGCTAAACAACAGCAGCACGTTTAAGCTTGATCAGCTGTTGTTAGAATTTATTTAATATTAATTTCTAGTATCAGCTGATGTTTGCTGGAGCCACAGCTGTAAAGCTGCTGGTCATGATTCGGTTTGGTATCTGGTG
>NW_024582365.1:5112321-5166196 GCF_018398535.1 Haplochromis burtoni
AGATGGCACTCATCATCAGAAAGGTTGCCTACCCCTGCTATACACTATACAGACAAAGTAATGGACCATCAACAAAGCACACCTACAGCAGCCACTCAGCCTTCGAAACCTACAATGAGAAGATCTCCGCACAGTTTTTGTGCTGATGTTAACATCAGTCAACATTGAATCAGCAGAGTCTTGGTGACTTTTATGCATTATAAACACATTTTTTGGGTGCTGGAGGAGATTGCCTACCAACTAGGAGGTTGGTGGATCCCCACCCCCCCAGCTCAGTATTTTGTCCACGTGTTCATATATTAACACATGGACCAACTGAACTGAGCTTCCCCTGTTGCATCCATCGATATGTGCTGGACAAAAAATGCTTAACTATAAATAAAAGCACTGTATTAATGTGTGCAATTTGGCGGATGCACTTTGAGTGCTCAAATTGAGTAGAAAGGCGATATTTAAGTACCGTCCATCCATTTATACATTGTAAATGGATGGTGCTTCAGCACTTGGCAATAGTGCTCTGTATCTTAAGTTGGTCTTATCGTCATGGCTGAGTGTGGTTCTTAAATGCTTGTACTTTGCAAGACTGCCTCACAGTTGACTGAAGAACATCTAGGAGGAAATAAATTTCCCAAACTGACTTGTTGAATGTTGGTATCCTATTACAGCACTACACTCAAAGAGAAGTGGGCCAATACTTTGTCTATATAGTATAGCTTATATCAATTTGAAAAGCATATTGAAATAAATAAAACTGTGTTTTCCACATTGCATACCTCTTTGGCTTTGTTACGAGTCCTCATGTTCTCTGCGATGTACTTTACGCTCTCAATGGCCTGCTTGATTTCGGGAGACACCACAGAAAAGGCGACGACAGCATTTACCGGCGATGAAGCATTGATGGGCCTCGGCAGCTTGGGCAGCTCTGACTCCTGGGGCCCCTGAGTCTGAGGTGGCTGGGGAGGAGGTGGTGGTGGTGGCACCACTGGCGGTGGGACAGGAGTCGGTACCTCTTTGCCTCTGTAGGGGAACCTTCTGTTCATGTCCCGTTTCATGTCACGGTTCATCTCACCATACTCCACACAGTTCATTGAGCCGCCAGCTGAGGACGTACCCCCTCCTCCTCCTGCACCGCTTTCCAGCGGTGGACAGGCTACACCCCCAGTTATGCCTCCAACACTTACACTTCCTGAGCTACTTGTTGCTCCTATACTGTTTTTTCTTTTCTTGCTTCCACTGCTGCTTCCTCCTCCTGTCCCTCCTGTAATTCTGGCAGGTGAGGAGCAGCCCTGGTCAATAGGACGCCTCATCAGCATTACTCTGGGCAGCACGCCAAGGAACACAGCCCTCACCCACTCGGGCATTGTGTGAGTCATAGGTGTGCGGTAGTGAACATTCAGCACAAAGACAGTGATGACAATGCTGAGTGTGACAAAAATCATGGTGAAGAGGAGATACTCGCCAATCAGGGGGATGACAAGAGATGTTGAAGGGATGGTTTCAGTGATGACCAGCAGGAACACAGTGAGGGAGAGAAGGACAGAGATACACAGGGTAACTTTCTCCCCGCAATCAGACGGGAGGTAGAAGACCAACACTGTTAGGAAGGAGATGAGGAGGCAAGGGATGATGAGATTGATGGTGTAGAAGAGAGGCAGGCGGCGGATGTAGAAGGAGTAGGTGATGTCAGGGTAGATCTCTTCGCAGCAGTTATACTTGATGTCATGCTTGTATCCTGGAGCGTCAATAATCTCCCACTCTCCACTTTCCCAGAAATCTTTTAGGTTCACCTGGTGAAGTGTAAATGTGAAAGCTGTTTTTAGAAAAAAATATTATATCTCAAAGTTTAAAACAAGTTCATTTAAAGAGAACTGAATCTGTCTTCGTTATTAAAATAATCTATTTAAATACATTTGTCAATTTTAACATTGTAATAAGTTCATCATCAGTCTTCCCTTTGACAATGGCCACCCCAATCCATCACATTCTGAATTTCAGGTAAAAACACATAGTAAACTTTATCTGAAAGAAAGACAACAAACACATGTTTAAAATTTCCAACTGCTTCTCAACAAAAAAAAAGTTAACTTTCTATTTCAGACTATCCAAAGTCTAAGCTGCAATGTACTGCCAAAAGCATTCGCTCATGCGTATGAAATTGAGTAATATTCCTTTCTTAATGCATAGGGTTTAACATGATGTCAGGTGACCCTTTGCAGCTGTAACAGCTTCAACTCTTCAGAGAAGGCTTTCCACAAGGAAATCATGTTTATGGAAATTTTTTGACCATTCTTACAAAGACACCAATGTTGGACAAGAAGGCCTGGCTCACAGTTTCTGCTCTAATTCATCCCAGAGGTATTTTGTCAGGTTGAAGTCAAGACTCTTGGTACAATGTAGTGAGATGAGTAACATTCTCCTGGAAATCGCCAAACCCAGACTCATCCATCGGATAGCCAGATGATCGATCCAGAAAACACACCTCCACTGCTCTAGAGTTCAGTGGTGGCGCGCTTCACACCACTGCATACATTGCTTTGCATTGCGCTTGATGAAGTAAGGCTTTGATGCACCGGCGTGGCCAAATTCATTCTATGATGCTCTCTACTTACTGTTCTTGAACTAAACTGAAGGCAACATGAAGTTTGAAGGTCTGTAGCTACTGACGCTACAGAAAGCTGGCAACCCCAGTGCATTATGCACCTCAGCATTTGCTGATCCCCCGCTGTGATTTCACGTGGCCTACCACCTCATAGCTGAATGTCTGTCGTTTCCAGTCACTTCCATTGTGTTATAATATAACAGCTGATTGTGGAATATTTAGTAGCGAGGATATTTCACAACTGGACTTGTTGCAAAGGTGGCATCCTATCATAGCACAACACTGGAATTCACTGAGCTCCTGAGAGTGACCCATTCTTTCACAAACGTTTGTAGAAGCAGTCTGCATGCCTGGGTGCTTGATTTTATATACCTGTGGCCATGGAAGTGATCGGAACACCTGAATTCAATGATTTGGATGAATACTTTTGGCAATATAGTGTAACATTGCAAGTTAGTGTTGCTTTGTTGTGCAACTGTCATCTCTTAGAATGAAAGTGCATTAAGGATACTTACCTAATGGACTGAATAAAGAGGAGGAAGGCAAACATAAAAAATGAAGCAATCTAAGCAAGTTGGAAGATATAAGCACTTACTACTGTGCAGTGCTAAATAATTCTTCTCAATAATGATGCATAAAAATGCTAAAAACAAATAATTAAATAAAACTGACAGAGATTTCTTAATGACGTAACTGCAGGGATCTATTTCCTTTCACCCCAGTTGCTCCTTCTCACCTTTGAGCCAATGAGCACTAGATCAATCTTGGCCTTGTCGTAGGTCCAGGAACCAAACTTCATGGAGCAATTCTGGTAGTCAAAAGGGAAGTAGGTGATGTCCATGGGGCAGGAGGATTTAAAAATAGCTGGAGGGACCCAGGTGATCGTTCCATCAAATTTTAGCAGAGCCTTGGTCTTGTCTTCCACAAGGAAATCACCTACAGCACTGTGAGAGAAAAAGGCCAAAATACATATAATTAACAGATATGTTTGAAATTAGTAGTTGATTACAGTTTTAACACCGCTAGGCAATGACAAGAGGGTACTGCTAGCAAGTGAACGCAAATTGTGTTAGAGAAGTACACAGGGTGCGCATATCTACTGTGTGTGGTTGCTTTTGATGTGAAAATGTATCTTCAGAAGCAAAAGAGAAAATAACATAAAATAGCCCAATATAGACATCTAGATTTCTCAGATAATGATAGATGGAAAACAAAATAAAATCCTCAGTGTAACAACCTCTTAGCATCTATGCTCTAACACTTACTTGTTGTACAAAACTATGTCTGGCCTCCAAATTTTATTGGATGGAACTCGTATGAACTCAATCCCATCAAACTCAGAGGGGGTCCATCTCAATTTGTAATCATTCCACACCTGAAAGACGAGCAGGGATTAAAACAATAAGATCTTAACAAAATCCACAAGTAACAAAAGAACAGATAAAAACAAAGCTCGTGACTGTCACTCACATGTCTCAGCCACAGGTTGGTTTCCATTATTTGATTCACCTCATCCTGAAAAGATAAATGGGGAAATTTGACGAGCCTTATTATTTATTTATTTTAATCAAACACCTATTTGTTATATGATTTTACCCTCTTACCACTTTGACAAGCTGAGATATGGACACCTCAAACTCGACAGTAACCGGATCCGACACATTCTCTACTGGTCGGATGAACTGGTTGTACCTTCGGAATAACCTTCGAAATAATCTGTCCTCTGCCTTAGATGAAAAACAGCCTAGAAAAATAGGATGGAGATGTTAATAATGAAATGAAAAGATGATTAAGTTATTACCAGGGAAATAAGGGGGGAAACTGTCGCTTCACATTTAGTGAGCTGATATGTAGGCATTGTCCAGCATTGCTAGCAAAATGAACTTGACTTCAATGTATCTAAAAGCTCAGTCACTCAGAAGGATTAACATTAATGTCTTCTAAAGCAAACACTATAGAAACATAAAAAACACCTGTGTCCTGAAGGTGGTAATATCAAGGGTTTAAATCACCGGCGAGTAATAAAGTAAGAAAGAAATAAAGTGTGAAGGAGAGAAAATGCAAACAATACATGTGAGCTTTCACAATAAATCCATATTACTCAGAATAGCTTCAACATTTCCTCACTTTCATTATACAGTTACTGCAGACAGACCAAACAACACATCCACCTACAGCTTTATTAAAGGACTCACTCCTGGAGGTATCTAGCCATGCGGATACATGTAAGGAAATATGTTTGCAGCAGTTTGCTAAAGTTAAGCATCACAAATCAACTTCCATTCACCTTCATTGTACTTCTGACAGTGATGAGCAAAAAAGGTAAATCTATGCACCAGTCTTCACAGCACTGGGGCTTTCAGTTTGACTTTCAGTCATTTTTAAGCTGTTTATTCAATGACAGGAGAGAGGGCTACAAATGATCAAAGTGTGTTAGTTCAGTTGTATGTTTACATAGTCTCATTAAAGCCTAAAAGCTTGTAGAAAATCTGAAAGCACAAGAGGCTTTAAGCAAAACAGAATGATGTGTCTTTGGCCAAAGTGTCTGCAGACAAGTGACTTAGACAAGTGTGTCTAAGTCTGGACTGAAGGTCATACTGTGGAAAGCTGCCACTTGTAACGCTGGTGCTTGGGATGGCACATGCAGGCCCACGACTGTCCAAGCAGAAAATGTTGCCTCGCACGGGACAGCAGGCACTCACGCTATCAGCAAGCCCTCAGAAACACTCTTCTAGTGGCTTCAATGAGCTTCCTCACATCTATTCATAACTACAGAAATGCTTCCATTCCAGACTTTTTTTCACCTGCTCTTTGTCATGTTTCTTTATCCCCTGCTACCTTTTTTTTTAATCTTGGTTAACTAAACACAGGATGCCTGTGGTTGGCCTTCTATACCCTTAAATTTTGAACTGTTTAATTTTGTTCAGGCTGAAAACCCTTAAATAATAAATGCTTTAACCTCTGAGGCCAACCTCACGCATCACAGCTTCCCAGTCATGAAATGCAGGACACATTTTTCAGTCTACTAAGAAACCATTAAACCTGCACTTAGTGAACTGCATTTTAGAGATGGGTCTGAATGTATTCAAGTAGGACCCATATACATGCAAACAGCCATATTCACCGAAAAGGTTTGTTTCCTTGAAAACAACTAAATAAAACATAGACCTTTAATGGGACGCTTTCTGTCTGAATCTGTTTCCTCTCTAAAAAAAAAAAAACACAGAAAACTGCTTTGGTTTCTTATTTTGATGCTTTTTTTCCATGTTTTTGGTCATCGGTGTGTTATTCGTGTCACATTTTAAACCTATCCAAAACTCCAAGCAGTCTGTTTTGCAAAATCAAGTTTATTTCTGGAGTTTCAGTGCTTGACCTTTATCAGACTTACTGCTGCTCCCTATTCTTTGAATTATTTGGCTTCCTTCTATCATAAGCAATTAAGTCATGGAGAATGAGCACCAACACTTGACAAATAAATGTATTTTTGGAAGTTAAGTGAAGTGCAGCAGGCAGTCTGTTAGGTATGCTGGACCAGGTTTCCCTTGACCGCAGACGTGTCTCAAAAAACAGGTAACTCAAATCAGTTCAATTCAAATCCATTTTATTTACATAGCACCAAGTTACAACAACAGTTGCCTCAAGGCGCTTTATATTGTAAGATAAAGACCCTGAAATCAATAATACAGAGAAAACAGAAAAAACCCCAACAATCATATGACCTCCTCAAAAGTGAGGTGCAACGGTGGGAAGGAGAAACTCCCTTTTAAGAGGAAGAAACCTCTGGCAGAAAATCTGACACAAATTGCTGTTCCAAAATTATGATAGCAGTATCCTAATATATTAAAGCATCAATCAGTGTACACTGTTATTATCAGGTGAATACAAAAAGTAGTCACCTCATAAAAAATTTGAATACACATATTTTATCATTTAATCTTTAGCACATTGTCATATTGTTCCCGAAATATTACTAGACTATTGCTAATTGGTTTAACCTCGTAAGCTTATGCTTGTTTCCACATTATTACCCGTAGTTTCTGCCCTTTTACTCGATAACACAGATTTTAAAGTAATGGCATGATATCAATTTTACCAGCTTATTACCAAGCTGTAACAGAAACTGCGACCACAAACATGCACCATCAAGCAAATGTGTATTTTAGATATAAACTGATACAAGGCTACTAAACTGGCTAAACTAAGCTAAAGTGAACTGGCATGATTTGAGTTCAGATGGAGCAGAAGCAGAATAAACCAGTGGTTTGCTCTGAAGCAAGCGCTCCTCTATTTCCCAGGGTGCTTAGTTAATTATTATTATTTTCATATGGCTCGTATGTACTCACACCACACAATACCCAACACAATCACCTTAAATAAAAATTGACTTTCAGTGAGGGTATCACTTTAATATAGCACATTCTTGAAGAAACTGTGTGGCAGAACAAATATTTCATAATAACAACCCATAAAGTGAAGTCATAAAGCTGTTCTTGCATTTATTACAACAGGGAGTACACTTAGATGAATATGGTTCAGACTTTTCAGTTTAGCGTCAGTCCATTTTTTCATTTTGGGAGACGAGCTCATTTGCTTACAAAATCTACAGGAATAAATACATTTTCAGAGAATTTATCCCAAGTTAGTTTCTTTGTGAGTCTAAAAGGTTAAAATCTAAATCAGTAAACACTTTTGAAGCCTTTTACTTTTTTTTTCCAACCTTAGATGCTAAACACAAATTTCCCTGGCAGGCTCAGCTTACACGCTAAAATGATATCGACTTCTTTGCTTCCATCAAACTCAGGATCAGGATTACCTTTACTCATAAAGCCGGTGTTACCAAAACAATCTAAGGCAGTAAAATGGAAAAAGACAACAGAAAACCGATGGTGGGGAGCAGTTATCTCGGCTGCAATCAAGAGGAGAGAGAAAGTATCCCTGAGTTAAGATTGTTGGGTGCTCTTCTACTCTGGGTGAATCACAGCAGACTTAAAAGAGCCTGTTAACATGGCTACAGCTGATTTTATTCCACAGTAGTGTGGTTGATTTTTGTTCTTAAGATCTTGCTTCCCTGTTAAGTGGGTAAGAAGCTGAAAATTATGTAGTGACTTCAAAACCACTGAAGTTTTCTGAGGTCAGTGGCAGAGGCGATCTAAGTCTTAAAGCTTAATGAAAAGAACTTTCTCTGGGGACACTTGTGTAATTTCTGCTCTCTGTACCTGCCTTAAAAACTGCCCACTGCTCCCTAATTCGTTGCACTCTCAGAACCTTGTTTAAGCCTCTAATTGGCTGAGGGAAAACCAGGGCAATTATAATCAGCCAGTTAATTGGACCTTTTGTTCCTTGTGACAAAAAAAAATGAAGCCAATATATTTTTCCCCTTCCTCCAATGGCACATTCACTCCTCTAATTCCCTTTATTTGTTCTGGCACTGAAGATGTTAAGAAGCCTTAGTTTAGAGGAAGTTAATTATAACCTTTGCACTAACATGTCAGTTGATTATGCACAGCTTTTACTGCTTTTCCCTGAGAGTCAGCATAAGGATTAAATTTTGGGGGATGTGAGGTTGCTTCCAAAAGTAACGGCTGTGACGTTTTTTATTTTCAACACAACAGTTTTGTAAAGTTTTATTATCTTATACATGGATTATAGCTGCTTCTTATCTTTCTGGTTAAGCAAAACACCATTACGGTCAGACTAACGGCTCTGTGTGGCCTCATTGACACTGCAGTCTGACTCAGTTGTTTTCATTATCGATACCTGTTCTGTAGTACTCTTTGGGGGAAGGGGTATGAGGAGGTGCCAAGTGAGCTAAGCTAATATTAAAAGGTAATCTAAAAACACTGAGAACCACTGGTCTGGTAAGTGAGGATGGTAAATGATGATCTGGCATCGTGGTGCCAAGATAACCACCTCCAGCTGAACATCGGCAAGACTAAGGAGCTGGTGGTAGAATTCAGAAGGAGTCAGCACAGATACTACAAGCCTATTATCATCAACGGAGCTCCAGTGGAGTGGGTGCAGAGGCAGAAGGTTCTGCACCATCCGAGCAAGAACAAGAGGAGCTTCTATCCCCAAGCCATCCAGGTCCTAAACCAGAACATGCACCCCACCCTCCCACAGCATCCATAAGTGACAGAGACAGGACTTATTCCTAACACATCCCAGACTGACTCTTCTAGACACTTTAACACCCATTTGCACAATGTACATTTTTCAGATTTTCAATTTAAAATTTCCAGATTGTCTATTTAATTTAATTAATTTTATGTACCTAATTCACTTAATTGCTGCATATAATTTCCTCCTGTATATATTCACTTAATGTATATAATGTTGCCTCTGGTTTTGCTAAGTCGAGGAGCATGTCAGGATACATTTCACTGCATGTTGTACTTGTATAACTAATCATGTGACAAATAAAGAATCTTCAATCTCAAACCTGAAATGGAATGGTACTTATAATTTACCTTTCTACTCATTTGAGCACTCAGATTGTTTTCTTACTACAGGTCTCATTCATTCAATCACCTATGGACTTTGTATTATTTATACATACACTCACATTTCAGATACGCTTCTATTGTTTCAGACGGTTCAAACAAAGGTTTGGCATGTACCACTCCACCACTGAAAAAATGTTCCCATGGGTAAAGAAATTTTTAGTTAAGTATCTTTACTAAATTTCAAGTTAGTAATTCAAAATTCCGACTTACTTTGAAGTTAAAGTCAGTAAGACAAAATTTTGAGATGCTGAACTCATTTTGATTTGGGTCAGCCTGGCTATCTTTTTGTTTTTTTCAGTCATAGAAACAAGCTATTGGTACAATCATTCAGATATGTATATTTTAAAAAGCCAAGTTACAGACAGAAACCACTGGAACCAAGAATACCCTCAAACAAACCAACCCTAATGGTTGTAGCTAGAACTGAAAATAAACCAAGTCCTTTTCCTTTATCGGTTCACCTTACCTCAAGGTTTAGAATGAAGTTACCATAATCACTGTGCCAAAAGAAATCAGCTTGACATTCATGTTTCATTTCACCGGACATGTGCTCATTCCTTCCCCTCACTTTGTGCTGTATCAAAGTGACAAGCCTTTGTATTGCTGCACATGAAGCCAAGTCAAGCTGTCATGCATTTCACCCTTAAAAAGCCACATTGATTTAGAATTAGAAAGCCAAACACTGAGTCTGTCTTTGTCTCTTGTGGCTACAGGAGCCAAAAGCTACTGGAAGACCCATGGCCTGTGGGAGGCTCTTTGATCAGGCATGTGCTTAACAGGATGAGCCTGGAAGCCAGTTGTGGACACTCTGAAGGAACTAATTACCCTCCAAAAATACACCACTGTCAGAGTGCATAGAAAACAGATACAAAGAGAGAGACAGTGGCAAGAAGAGATAGGAAAAGTGACAGCAAGTACAAGGAGAGAAGAGCTAGATAGTGTGCCTTTGCTCTCCAGGGTTTTTGACGGCCTGACTTTGACATTCTGAATGACGCATAAGAGAAGCCACAATGATTACAGCACGTCCTGACTGTCCCATGAAGCATAAGGTGTTTAATCTAAGTGTAGCTTCATATATGGGCGCTACAGTACATACACATAACTATGTGTGTTACTATTTATGTTCATCCACCTTTGACTTGACCCATTCTGAAAAGTAAAAGATTTTCTTCTTCACTGATGCGTGAAATTTAATTGCCACTTGTCTCCCTGCTTTCATCAAAAAAGATGTGGGAGGTTTGAGGCTGCATTCTCTCTGTATAAGATATTTTAAGTAAGCTTAGGTTTAGGTTTTTTGTTTGGGTTTTTTGGTGGTGTTGTTTAAAAAAAACGGACGAAAAAAACGAAATGCTAAGATAATCCAAGAAGTGATTAACTGTTAACAGGAAAATGAGCTTCAGGCGTAATCGCTCATTTTATTTTGTGCATTGTGTCAGAGTGGGCGGGAACAACACCTGGGACACAAAATAATGAACCCAACGGCGAATCACTCAGAAAAGTAAAAGGTTTGGCACTGTTTTGGCATTTAGACTCAGTGAAATGTGATTTTATCCAAAGAAATAATGATTGATGTGACAAGATAAACACCCAAGGATTTAGCTGGCGTATGGGAAGGAAGGAAAACTAGATGGGACCCCCTTTTAAAGGAGATAAAATACAGTATTTAGCCATTCTATGGAAAACGTAAATAAAAAAAGCTCAAGCCATGTCTTTTAATACGACTGACACTATGAGCCTAAATGCTTAGGTCTGCCAAGTATTTAATTAAAATGTATCCACATATTTAAAACTGTGCCTTGTTTTAGCAGAGGTGAAATGAATGCTAGAAATGAATGTGTGCTGTTGCTGTGACACTCTTAAATTCAGAAATGCAGTCTGGGGACTTAGTCTGCCTGGAGTGGGTGGCTGTGATGGTTCTCACAGCACTGCAGTCACAGCTGCAGGTAGTCAGTGCTACTTATCTTTCTTCCAGAGATGCTGAAGCAGGCCTGTCTATCATGCATGTCAGCAGTATTGACTGAATCAGTACGCAGAAAAAGACTTTGACAAACGCTGCGTCCCAAATCCATGGCAGAAGTTTTTGCAGTGGATTAGCTAAAGTTTGAGTTAAAGTTGTGTCCTCATTTCAAAGTGAGGAGTACAGAAATTGGGGGGAAGGGGGTGGGACTTTGCTAAACTGCTAAAAGTCTTTGCTAAAATATGTAATTCCAATTCTCATAGTAGGAAAATAATGTCATCATTGGAAATTAAATCCCGCTATTTAAGCATCTAGCTAGCTACAGATGAGGAGCCGCCATCATTTCAAACAATTCAACAAATATAACCAAACACACAAACCGCGTCTGTGAGCTACATGTGCACTTGCTGTGTTTCCCAGGAAGAGGGAAAAAACATTAACACTGAGAGATGGAGAAGAAAGAGAGGAAAGGGGAGGAAGATGAAGAATGTTTTCAATGGTAAGCGCTGCTCAGCAAGAGTGAGATTCAGCGTGAATTTAAAGCTTACCTGTCATGTCCAAATTAAATGTGTAGCTTTAAAGTCAGTTATTGGATATATACATGATGTTTTGTTGAGTTTTGAATAATTTGTAGTGATGCACTATGTTGGACTGGTTACATCTAGGGTACTAGTACCATTTTACATCAAGTGTAACAGATATCAATTTATATTTGGGGTGTTGAATTCTATCTTTTATGCTAGCTTTATAGCCTCAGGTAACATATACTTATGTCATTTGGCTAAATCCACAAAAGCACTGAAAGCTGCAGTAGCTTTTCATACTTTGTGCACAGTTTGTACCACTGTAAATCACCTGATTGAACAGGCACCTCGTATGCTGAATGGTTACAAGGGCCATGAACACTTCCTGTGTATGACTGCTGTTCATTACTCCCTTCTGTCTCTTCATAAATATAGGTTAAATGGGTATTGGGAAAATGTGTTTTGCAGATTTAATCATTTGCACTGGGGTATGTTAGAAACACAGTTACAAGAAATTCCCCCAGTTGACAGATAGTGGTTTCCATTTTGGGTTTAAAAGAGGGTAGTATTCCGATCCATTTGGGGAAAACTCTCCACGATTGCTTTAAGCACTGAGTGGGAAGAAAGCAATAAGGTAACTGATACAAGTGGCTCTAATGGCTTCATGGATATAATTATTCTTTAGAGATTATGGAGAACAGAGGCTGCAGGAGCATCTCAGTGTGCAACTACTGCATCATAATATTGAGAGTCATGCTGTACATATCGCTGTGCTGCCGCTCAAAAGACCAACAAAAAGGCAAACCATCCTCTTTCCTCAGTAGCTGCATCAGCTCCAAATATTTGGGATTTTCTCATACAGACCAGGTAAATTCCCAGGATCCATCAATCAGAAAAAAGGTAAAACATAACCTGGGAATCAGTGTCGATGATGCCGGCCTCATTTCACAAAGGTCTAAGGGAAATTTTGAGAACAGATGAAGGAAGGAAGAAGGATAGATTCAAGTATATGGCTGGAGAAAAATAAAAGCGTCATCAGTCTAAGAAACAGACTTGGGATGGAAAATACATTAATATTTGGACCTTAAAATTAAAGATGGATCAAAAGGTATTACAGATGACATTCTTTAAAGCTGTTAATCCTGCTTCTGTTCTTCAGCGCTTGTAATCTTATGTTCACTGAGATTGTGGAAAAACACAAAAAGAAATACAATATAATAAGAGAAACAGAGGCCACTCAGTAGAAAATGGTACGTGGTTAGAAGAAGGACTGGGGCACAAAATGTGCTCATCTTCCATCTGGGGCATCTCGGACAACCTCCCCAGCACTTTTATTCTCACCTTCTATCTTTCCATCATGAAGTGTGACTCAATTCATTGCCAGCTCAGAAGACCAGGATGTCCCAGAGGAATCAGACAGCAGGTTAGGAGGGTGTGTGTGTGTGTGTGTGTGTGTGTGTGTGTGTGTGTGTGTGTGTGTGAGGGGGGGTGTGTGTGTGTGTGTGTGTGTCCATAGGGGGGCGTAATAAGGGTGTCTAACAGAGTTTGGTGGCAATAATCACATGACAATCGTGTTAAGAGGATCCTCAAGCCACCACACAGCCCTTAAGCCACATACTTACACACACATGCACACTGATTGCCTGTCAGATTTTAATGCAACTATATTGCTTCATGGAGGGAAACCGGAGAGCAGCTCTGTATTTCCAAGGGAATCTCAGATGAGCATTTAAGTCTGCGAGAGGAGCAAATACGCTTGATGATGCTGCGATGCAAAGCAGACAACTTCATATAAGCAGACTTAGATAAGTGCTACAGAGTAGGGTGGCTTAATATAAACCATTTCTAATGCTCAGATAGGGGGAAAAAACTCTGATTGTTGCCACGCTACACTTTTGAATAACTAGTTTTCTGGCTCCCTTGGGCAGAACTGGTTTGAACGCAGATCCTCTATGCTGTCAACCCATTAAAAAGCACAGTACAGTGAGATGAAGGGTCAAGGCTGAAACATAATGCGGAGTGGGTCAGTATAATGTGAGCGTGGCTGGACATCTCTCTCAGCAATTTGTGGAGATGGTGCAGGAGAGATGCTGAAGGGAAATGCATCACGCGGTTTCACTCACCCTTATCACTCAGTCTCTAAGGTATAGCAGCCCATCCTGCTCTAAAATATGCTGATGTGCACCACAATCGATATTCCACAGGCAGTGGCTTTATTTTGAATGTCATAACTCCAACTAAATCCCCATGCCGTACAGATTTCTCATTCCTTACCTCCAAGCGACTTCAACATGATTCTATTTCTGACTAAAATACCCCAATCCCATGAACGGCAGGATCAGCTTTTCCTCTGTTATGAGGGCCGATCCTGGATGGCAGGAAACAATACCTTCTGTAGCTCACTAATCGGACCCCCACTGGGAGTGTTTGTACAATCTGTGTGTGTTTTTAGGCACTTATCTGCATGCACAGCTCCTGTTCATACCCGTAGAAAAGACCACAGAGCCAGTGAAGGATTGTGGAGGAGAGGGGAGCTGGAGGACAAATTAGGGGGATAGAAAAGGTGAGGCCAAAACCCTCCTGGTTTTCAAGGTAACCGCCTCACAACTAGTAACAATATAAAGTGGATTTCCTCTCACTAGAGCAAAATGTGCTCTAATATGAGAGCACTGACACTGTCATCCTTTTAAGGCACTGTTTTGAAATTCATTCAGTTCAAGGGCAAAGCAGCAAGGCTGCTGGCTGTAGCAAATCTCTCCAGCTGAAGGGAATGACAGGACAGAGGGAGGCATAAAAAGAGACAATTGAGGGACTTTATGTGTCTTACAGAAACACATCCCTTCTCCTTAACTGTGAGTCTGTGTTAGGTTGCTACACAGGATGACTAGAGCATGACAGTACAAAGGCACTTAGTGCAGATCCCCAGGGAGGACTCCAGGTGCCACATGTGGAGCAAACTCCCCACCACACTCAGGACTTTGAAATGAAAAAAACAACAATTTAATTACTCCTCCTCCTAGTGTCTGTAGGAAGGATGCATGTTCAGCAGCCCATTCCCAGGAAAACAATTGGGATATCTGGAATACCTCAAGGAATATTTGGGTGTTTATCACGAGAAATGACTTCTATTAAGGCTGGAGGTGACCAGTAGAAAAAATAAAAACCTATTATCTACATATCATTAACTACCTAAGATCTGAATTTGAATTTCTGTCCTCTAACCAACCAGCCAAATGTTGCCTAACTGAAAAAGCTATCTGGCGAAATAGTCCCAGCTAGCTTTAGTTAAGGCTAAAACAAAATGTATTTATAATTTTATATTTCAGTATTTAAAAACATTCACTCAAAAAGTTGCTTCTCAGTTTAGTTTGTTAGTCAATATAAAATCTAATTAAATTAGCCATTAAAACTTTAATTCCAACAAAACTACTGATAGTCATAAATATTATAGATCCTTTAACACTAGCCACTGGTTTCTGAAGTCTCATTTTAATAGTCATTCCAAACCAAGTGGGAATTTCTGAGTTCCCAGCTGGAATGTTTTACTGGAATGGATTTCCAAATCGAAAAGTCGAAAGATCCCCACCAAACCCAACTTAACCAAGATGGCGGCACAGCACATAAACATTATTCAAACTGTAAAATTTTTTATCTGTGCTGCCACTGTTGTGTATAAATGTATAACCGAAAGTGTGTGGCCGAGCCCATAAACTCAGCAGGAAAATAGCGGCTTCAAACTTTAACAGAATGGATGCAGTCGGATAAAGACAGAAATAACTGCAGCACCACAGCTATCGCCATCTGGTGGCCTTCAGATAGAATGAAGCTTTTGGTTTTAAGATCTTTCCCACTGCCTTTGTTTTTCCAGTCTGGAAACTAAATATAAACCACTAAATATATGATTGTGATTTTTGTGTGAAGTGAAAAAAAATTACCATTTAAGTATGAAATGAAGGCACTGCAGCTTTTTTTATCATTTATTTTATCCCACACACACATCCCCATTAAAGGTGTTCCCATTGGTGAAGACACTCTCTGAAGAAGCGTGTCTATATTTGTGGAAGTGAATGGGAGAAAACTTAAGATTAAAATAACCATCAAGTTACATGGGAATACGACACAAAGCTTCCTCTTTAGAGCATTTATCTACTCTTTGTTTTTTCTCTGGTTCCCCAAGGAGCTACTCAAAGACCCCACTATTCTAAAGCACACAAAAGACTGACAGCCTTACACAACCCAAAGGCAGAAGCAAAAAGAAAATGTGTGCACAGGTGATTTTAAATACAAGAAAATAAAGAAATGGGTTGCACATAGAGAAAAGCAAAGTGCAGACAAACTAGTAGTTTGATTATTATTAAAGCATAAGGAAAATTGTAGTTTTGTTGGTCAATTCTAGTCCATTTTTTAAGTACCAAGGTTACTTATAGTAATTACCCCAGGCAACCATCTGCTTGCCTGTGAAGTGTTGTGGTGCTAGTCTGAATCTTGACCTCTGAACTCTGCAGAAGTCCCCAAGCCCTTCACACCTTGTGAAACCAGGGATGAAATCTGTATGGACACTTACCGAGCAGTTTGTCACCCCTATGTTGCGTCACTTTTGGCACTGATGGTCAATGTGAGCTACATGCTGACATGTTAAGCTCTAAGTCATCAACCTTATATAAAAAGTAACCAAACCCGATGTGTAGACTAAAATCTAACAATTATACAGTGTGCTTACATCCCACTGTTCTCACTCTCTGCAGCATAACAGTGACTCCACAAGTTCGAAAAGCACGGGGTATTATATTTCACAGGCACGTGGGATTTGTTATTGGCTGGGAACAATTTCCCATGGACAAATGTTGTGCCCTGTGTCGTGAAGTAGTGTGAAACAAGTACGTTAAACGCAAAAAAGAACAAAGCAAAACGGTCTTGTTTTGTAAGATGTGCGCTACTGGTGCCCCAGAGGAATTTGAGAAGAATATGGCTGTTCACTGTTTCGCCATTTCAGCGATTTGACAACATCAGCGTGCATGCGTGTCCAAATACAAATTAACTGGGTTGATAAACTGAGGTAAAGTTTGGGTTGCTCTGCCTTTATCCTGACTGGCTTTAATGGATCTTCCTATCTGGACTGAAAAGAGATGCAGTTTCTTGTCACTGAGAAGCGCACAAAGGAGTCAACTCGAGGTCAGTTTGGCAGCCAAAAATACTTAAAACTGACATGACAAGTAAGGAAAACACAGAAAGTGATGGTTTAAAAGTACTGAGTAAGAGGCACTTTCAGCGATGCACGGAGCGCCGTGTCCTACCTTGCGCTGCGAGGATCACCAGCAGGAGGATGTTTGTTAGTTTCCCGAAGAGATTCATGGAGACATCGGCGCTTCGCGAGTTTTTTGGATATAAATAGCGATGCTGAACAATGACTTCTCGTAATAATCTGCTGCAGATGTCTGTGAAGCCTCAAGATTAGAGCATCTTTTTCCTTTGCGCTCCCGAACGCGGAGAGGTTGGTGCGCTCTGCCGACATGGACAACTTCTGCACGTCCCGCCTCCCCCTGCCTCCCCCGGCAATGCGTCCCACACGCTTGCGCGCGCACACAAACACGCACACCTAAGGGTCAAACCTTGCGACTCAGAGTGACTCAGAGGTGATAGGTCTGGAATAATTAAATGGTTTCGAATATGGCTCTAGGAGCGTAAGGATCGTACAGAAAAAAAAACATTCATATTAAATAAAAACTCTCCTATTCAGTGTTTGACGCCGGTTTTGTGAAAATTAGGAACATTTCTTTAAAAAAAAAATCAACAACTCAAATATCCCTACCTCAAACAATTATCCCCAGAGAAAAATGCAGCACTCACCTACACGCACATTTTCAGCACTGAGCTGTAAATGACCTATTTAGTCACTTAATTGATTTTGCAACCATAACAATGTTCAGGCAGCTTAAAGCATTAGCGACTCAATAATAGAGTCTTGAAGGCTGCAGAGTCTGCCCAAATCATATAATGCAAAGCCATTAACGCACAGCAGCACTGCATGGAATTGCACTGAAATTATTCTGGAGCACCCAAGACCTATGATTGACTACTGCTTGGTCCTTAAAGGAACAATAATGGAATGGTTGGTTTTGGATGCTTGTAAGTGAAATTGGGGTTCATTTACTTCTTGAAACAACATCTTTAATTTGTATTTTAGTTTAGGGAATAAAATCTTTAAGCTCCAGTTCTGAATATAACATAAAAGCATAAAATCTACATCCAAAGTGGGGTTTTTCTTCTTTTGTACAAATTTTATAAAATCATCTTTAATGCACAGAATCCTGTTCATGAGACACCTAAATACCAGGATGGGCACTGCAGACTTTTGCATTATTTGTCCTTTAATATCTTATGTAACTGTGTTCATATGTGCATGCATGTATTGAATATTCAACAGCATAAAATGTGCTTGTATCTATTTGCTGTTGACATATGTGATTAAAATAATAGGAACTGCTGCTATATTTGCTTTTTGCCAAGATTAGTTAACCAGTGAACAGTGCAATTATGTGACAGCATAAGATAGTTTATTTTGCTTGCCTGTATATTTGTGACTATGCTTTCCTTGTCCAGACCAAATTGCAACTAATGTATCAGTTTAATGTTAAAGTGGGGCCAGTAACTCTGATACAGTATGTGATGTTAATTGTTAAACTGCAAAGTACCTTGTATGTTTGAAGTTGGCAGGTAAGAGGCCAAGAGGCTAAAGACGAGTGCAGTGGCTCGGGCCTCAATTTTAAGCTCAATTAGGTTTTTCATTGATGAGTGAAGTCAAGCGAGGCTGTTGTTGGGGCTTGCCTGGGGAAAGCTTCAATTACTAAGTGCCTAAAATGGGTCAATGGAAGACCCTAAAAGAATAAGAAAGAAAGGCTTTGTTAGAGAGAGAGAGACAGAGGCAGTGTGACTGGTAAAGTTAAAGAGATATGGACAACTAATATGCAGTCAGATCAGCTGACCATGAAATGCTATAAAGCTCCAAAATAGATGGGATGTAGTGAGGGAGTGTCGCTGAGGAAGAGAAGAGAAGATTTTTCTAATTTCGCAAGATGTAAAGAAAAGCAGTCTTCACCCTTCGCCTGAGACTGGAGAGAAACAGGAGATCTTTCTTTTTTTCCCTTCATTCCCTTTTATTTTGTCTTTTTCAGATTTAATTTTTGATTATTAATAACTTTTTCTGTCTTTTTTCCTGTTGCAGATTCTTCTTTTTTCTTTTCGTTTCTTTTTTTTCATCCAACAGCTTAAAAACAGCGCGTTGTTTCCTGGTGACATTCTGCAGGCAAGATGCTGGACAAAAAACAAATACTTGCAGGTATTTTCCAGAGCGGATCTCTAAAGGCATAATACCAACCTGTGACCTTTGTCAATTATTGGTTAATGTAAGTTTTAAATGATTTAGGTTTCCAGAAAGGATATCTAATGAAATCCCATTTCATTGGAAGCATGTGATAAAAATGTTGACTGATGATTTTCTAGCCTCATATGGGAAACTAAATATTAAATGTTGTCAGATTTTAATATTTTGTAACCTCATTTCAACAAGGCTCCAATTATTACAACAACCGTTCCAAGGTTAAGGAAACAGTGTAATATATACAGCTATGTAATAACTGCATTATAATACAGTATATTAGACTTCAGCACACATTGTAAGTGATATAACATAAAGTCAGACTACATAGAAGCCATTACACAATGTAAGGTTTTTAAACTTTTTTAATCAGCAATCATTTCAAATTGTTATATGAAGGAAAGTTTTTGCCTGCATTTGGTAGAGCAGGTGAGTGCGAGTATTAGAGCACCGATACTCTATAAATACTAATGCAAGACTACACGGCAGATTATAACACACCCACATAAACCCAGCAGAGTGAGAAAGTCAGGTGGAGAAAAGGAAAGTAAAATGGGATTAGTTCATAGACGCGGAGCATCTGCACGGAGGCAGGAATTAGTCAGGTGCACAACAGGAGTGCATTGCTCTGTAGTGTCAAAATCAGTCAGCTGATGTCTGCAAACCACGCCAAATCTAAGTGACATCCCAGTCACTGTTTACTCTCTAAAAGAGCACCGAACATGGGAAACATTGTCGTCCTACAGCTTTTAGTCACTTTCTGCCTCGTCTATGTTTGTGAAAGGAAAGAAAACACAGAATTTAGACAGAGTCGAGGCTGAACCCTCATGGATTTGGTCAGTGACGTGTTCACTGTTCGGGTAATGAAATGCAGTGTGAGGTGGAACTTTATTTGTTCATGATTATTTATCCGACTGGTGCTTAATTGAATGCCTGCATATATTGAAAAATTGTGCATAGTCAGTTAAGGTTCACAGCAATGAATAACACTGTGGTCGACAAGCAAATCAATTATTCTTTTACAGCTACTTGCAAAATAAAATAATATATGTGTCTTTATACACAGAAACACTGTAATTTTCTTAAATAGAAATGGTTCTGCATGTGCAAAATAAAATCCAATGCACCACTAAACTAAACTAAACAGAACAAGAATGGGAAAAAAAAAAAATCAAACGTCTTTGCAAATAAGCAAGGCACCTATGCAAGTCTGCAAGTGTGGTGAAGTCCAAGCATTTGCATTCAGCCGAAAGGAAAAAGGCAAGAGTAGTTACCGTGTGTGTCAGACAGCACTGTCCTGGCTCATCCACGTCAACCTTATACACGTTTTCTTTCTCCTGGGCTGAATCTGTTTTTGCTGTTTGCCACACTCGTCTGTGGTTTTTACTTTACATCCCTCAGCCTTCGTTTTTATTCTTCTTTCCTCTCCCCAGCTTCATTTTTGAATATTTCACCCCATTAGTCATAAAGGAAGCTTTTTCTTTACACCTTTTAGACAGTTGACACTTTGATTTGCCAGACAGAGGTGGAACTAATAATATTACGAATTACCGCACTGCATTAATTGCCGGGGCAGAGCTATCAATGCAATTAGTTCCACCATTTTTCCTGCTATAACTAGCCAAAATGCTGGATATAAATAGAACAGTTTAAATGGGGGTGGCAGTGGCTCAGGAGGTAAGTCATTTCCTCCAGGTCATTTACTAAGTTTTTCATCTGCTATTTGAAAGGCTGGTGGTTCGATCCCTGGCTGGTCTAGCCTGTACAATAAATATTCTTAGCAAGAAACTAGCTCCAAGTTGCATCCATCAGAGTGACTGTTAGACAGAAATCACTTAAGCATAGAAAAAAATGCTTGTATAAATGGTGTGAATGGGGTATGTTGTATAAAGTTCTTTGAGTGCTCAGGTAGGGTAAAAGAACCAATCTATTTACCATATATCAAATGTAAATATAAAAGACAGCTCGAGACATGGAAAATCTGTTAGGAGAGATCAAATCTGAGGGACATAAAAGAGAAAAGAAGAAAGTACAAGTAGGTTTAGTATTTCCATGCCTAATTAAGTGTATTCTAAGTGCTTGTCTTGTCCCCTCAGCTGGCAGCTGTCTCACCTCATTGTCTGTCAGTGACACTGACGGGACGTCTACGTATGAACAACCTTAGTCTGACGTTACTGCAAGTCTGATCCTTAGTTTGTATTATTGATCAAGTTGTGTCTGTGGCCAATTTAGGATCAACTTGGATTACAGCTGGCCTCTGTTCAATCATACCGTAAGGATATTTAAAGCGGCACCAGTAACTATGTGATGCAGATTTGATCCCTGTTACGTTTACTTGACCTTTAACTTTTTGCTCAGTTTTCATTTTTCGCCCTAAATCTTCGTTAGTTTTCTTTTCTTGTCTCACAGCTCTGTTTGTCACCACAAGCCTTCCACCAAACTGCACCAAACATACAAAATAAGCAAAGTTATCAGCTTTTGAAATGAGAAGAACAAATATTGCATTTCATAATAACCTGATGAAGTCATTTTGTGGAGGTCATGCACTCATGTTAACTGACATTAGGTCATGTTGGGGAATAGAAAGATTTTGGTCTATTATAATCCTGAAAATGTGTCTTATATTCAACATTTAAGCCAAACCATTATTACTTACCAAAAGAAACAAGTGGGATGTCAATTCTAACCATAGAAATTATCATGATCATGATTAACCCCCTAACCCTAACCCTAAATCTCAAATTTCCTCTCCCCATCCTTGCCCTTTAACCTAATCTAAAAAGCCTTCTTTCCTATAATCCCCATCTTCCACCATTCCACCCTCCGATATTCCCGTTTTAAAAGCTCTCAGCATCCCCTTTCCTCCCACAGCTTGTCCCGATCTGCCAGTCACGCTACCCTTGCTGACCCCACTCAGCCCTCCGAGCATGCACGTCCTCAACCCCAGCCCTCCGCTTTGCCACTGCTGTCGCTCCTCCCTTCTTCACCCTCCTGCTCCAAACCCATTAATGCCACAAAGTCCATTTCTTATTTCTCATTCATGCAGTGTCCACTGTAGGCAGTCTGCTAGGCCATGCTGTGGTCTGTTCCAGCCAAGAGCAACTAATTAAAGTCCTTTCACTGCTCAAATCACAGTTATCTGATTAAAGCCCTTTGCTGCTAATTAAACTGCCATTTCTCTCTGCCATGCTTTTCCCACAGACTCTCCCTCCCTCCCTCTCTTTCTCGGTTCTCTCACAAAACATACAAATCTACAAAATCTTGTGCTCAAATATTGGTCATGTTATACTTCATGTTTTATCGCCTCTTCCTGTCTCGTCCTCTGAATGACCAGCAGTGTCATTTTCAGTTAAACAGCTGCAGCCCGAGGGGTTAAAGTGAGCCACGCAAAGCTTACTCATTATCTGACTCACTCATCTTTGTCCTGAGATGAAATCCAAATAGTTTCCTGTGTCTCTTTTAGCTGTCACTGATGATCATAGCTGCGAGTGATATTTAATCAGTTTGAAATGTGGGAGGAACTTTTTAAATTAATACTCTAATACATTTTACAGTCCTTCTCATTGGCCTTGAGGCAACTATAACTATAACAAATCAGCCATCTCAGCCTTCTGTTATTCTGCTGCTTATCAAAGTAAAGATATTTCACATGTATCTGTGTGGCAAGTATATGATGTAGATTAGGTTTTGTTCAGCTGTTTTGGTTGTTTTTGCTTTTGTTGCCTTGAAACATCTTTTTTTTAAATCACCTGAGTGCTTTTACTGTTTCTGGGAAAGACACTTAACACTGCAGTATCTCTTGTAGCCACTAGTGAGCAGCAGTAGGCACTCAGATCTGTCAGCCGGCAGCAGACTCGAGGAGATATTTATTTCTCTGGCCGGGACATTACAGAGCAACCCCTGAGCCAAGATGAAAGCCCTCTAAAGTGTTTAGACCACATCTCTGTGTCCGTCCCTCATCCCTGAGGCTCAGCAGCTCAGAGGAGAGGATCGATGGCTCCCCTGACTTAACTGCACGGCAGCTACACGTTCTGTAATGCAGTAATGTAGTTCATAAATATCGACCACAGAGCAGAAATGGCAGGTATAAATCCTGAAGGAATGCCTTGTGGAGGATAATGGGGGAGATGGAGGGCAACGACCAACTACAGGAAACAGATCAAACTGCTGACACTCACCCTGCCACTCACACACACATAGTCCTACCAACAAGATTTCAACACAATATGTGTGTGTGTGTAGTGAAGAATTAATGTTTCTTGATCTCTGACCACTACAGCATGAAACACTTTCTAATGTCACCTCCTCTGTCCGTCTGACAGACTGCAAAAGTCCAGTGTTTCTCATTTATGACCGACCTCTCTGATGTCTGTCATCCTCCTTCATACCCTTCCCCCTCTCTTCTCTGCCTCCAGCCGTCCAGTTTGATCTCTTTGGTCACACTTCACGATCACACCTGGAAACCTTAACAACAGGATTTCTGAAGGAAAGACCTGTATGCAGTGGTGCCATCTCTGTAGAGGTGTACCTCTGAAGGGACACAGACACACACATGCACATGCACACCTTTATCGTATCAAAGACGGGCAGGTTGCTGACAGCGTGGTATAAATGACTGAGGGTCTTGTGGCTATAATACATGTGCTGCTGAAATCTGCGGAAAAACCTACTTTCTTTTTTGCTTGTCTGCAGTCAGTAAAGTTGCCAGCCTATACAATTTAGCCACAGCAGAAGAATTGCCAGGTGAGGCATTAACCTTGGTTCGATTTAAGATAAGCTTGAAATTGATTTCACTTGGATGGCTCTTTGCTTTAATCTTTCCTAAGCTTAAGCTTTGTCTCAGATTTGTTTTCTTATTGTGCTCCTTGTGCTGCAGAGGAAAGGATCAGTAAATCCAGAATGTGGGTAATTGGATGTAAATATGGTATAACAAAGGCAAACACAAGAGCATGAAAAGATGACAAACACTGCAAGGCCATATGTTCAACAGCAATAATCAAACTAAAACCAAAATGTAATGTGACTGTCTGACTCTGCAGCTCTCCAAACCACGAACAGCACCTCTCCATCCCTCTCCAAAATCACGTGGCTCCACTCTCATTAGAAACTGATGCAGATGTCAAGTATCTAATTTATGTGTCAGTGGAGGGAAGATGGGGTACAAAAAGGAGCTGTAATTGCTGAACCCAGTCCCAATTCAGTGGCTGTCACTACATCTCTGGGCTTATGTCAAAGTCATGTGTGTGTGTCGTGTACATGCTTTGTGTGGACACTTTTAGTTCTAAGGTATCACCATGTATTTTTCTAGGGTTTTGTCTGGTCCTTCAAAGAGGTGTGTGATGTGACAACCTGGTTTTGGAGCTGAAGATTCAGTCAGTAAGTTTTAAGTTCAAATGTTTAAACAGTCAGAATTTGAGGACTCGACTGTCTTAGTTTATTTGAAAAGAACCAGTTAAAGTGTTTGGGGGATCTGACCAGGATGCCTCCTGGGTGAGGTGCTTCAGGCATGTCCTACACTGGCGAGGCCCCAGGCCTGACACAGGACATGCTGGAGGGATTTCATTTCTCAGCTTGCTTGGTAATGACTCTGCATCTCCCTGGAAAAGGAGGAAGAGGAGCTGGCTGTCTGGGCATCTCTGCTTATACTGATCTCCCCACGACCTGAACACAGAACAGCGGCAGAAAATGGACTGATGTGTGTGTGGTTGAGCTGGGTTTATTTGCTAGGTCAAAAGAGATTTAGGGAAATAGCACTTGGGGGTAACTTGTCAGGAAATACAACCCTAACTCCCCAAAAAGTTGGCATGTAAATAAAAACACAATAAAACATTAAAAACCCAACACTGAAAATGTTCAAAATGAAAATGTTTAAAATAAAAATGTTCAAAATGAAAATGTTTAAAATGAAAAAAAGTCCTTCTTTTTTAATCCTCAGTGAACATCTGGGATCTCAGGAGACCAGCTGTTGGAATTTTGGAAGAGGAATATTGTCCCATTCTTGTCTGATAAAAGATTCTAGCTGCACAGTCCTGGGTGCTCTTTGTTGTGGTTTCATTTCATGATATACCTAATGATTTTAGTTGGTGAAAGATCTAGACTGCAGGCAGGCCAGTTCAGGACCTGAACTCTTTTAATATCAAACAATGATGTTACGTAATAAATGTGGTATGTGTGTGTGTGTGTGGCTGATATAACATTTGCAGGAAAATTACAGTGGCCCGCTCAGTAGTACGTTTGCTGTACACACCAGTTTGTTTGTATTTCTGGTTTGGAAGAACAAATAAAAAAATGTTAATAATAAATATGTTGGAGGTTCTGTTTTCCAAGCTCCAATTGTTACTGGAAATTATATAATAATAGAATAGCAGTAAATAATGACCAAACTTTGACTCTGATTGCGTGAAATGTGATTATCTGTAACATGTACCCAAATATTTGCCTCTATCAGATACTTTAAAATCCAGATAAGTAGCTGCTTTGTGATAAAGCATCATAATACAGACTTTCCAGATTTGTGACTGTGTATATGTCTGTATTCATTCACAAGCTGTGTCTCTTCAGCAGTCATACAGCCTCGCTGCCATCTTAAGCTAACAGAAGGTGAAGTTGCAAAGCCTGAGGATATGAGACTGTCTAATGAATCTGCAGTCAGCTGACTAATTCTTAGCACTGACCCAGGACACATAGATCGCACACACTCCAGAAACTCCTGCTCAAAATTCGTTGTTTTTTTTTTTGTACTTTCAGGTGAAATGATCTCCGACTATATAAGCAAAAAATCAAGAAGGAAGACAGAAAAATGAGAATAAAAATGTCCCAGATAGAGATAAACGCAGAAACTAAGGCATGTGAAAAAAAAAACACAGGCTAGAGTGAATAGTGTAGATGGGATTCATGAGGCCTGCTTGTTGCTTTCATTACCCTTTATTGATTCATTTAGCAAGACATCAGGTCCCAACACAGCCCCTTACTGTTAGACAAAACTCAGCATGTCACGTAACATGACTGTCTACTGGGAAGAAACATAGAAAGCATGTTTTCATTCAACCATCCACCAACAAATGAAAAATGAAACAAATCAATCAAGCTGGATTAGATCAGTAAACCCTTTTTTTCCCAAGCGGACATTGGCAGCAGTGACCGACGAGTGCATTAGGAAGGTGAAACGTTATATAATACCTCTCAGAAATAACAGGATATGATTTCAAGTAATTCATCTGAGAACAGACTGTAAAGTATACAATATGATGGCAGATAATGAAAGTGAAGCGACAGGCTGTTTGGTCATTTCATCCACGTCAGTGTGTATAAAATACTGTACAATATTATTGCTGCTGGTTTTTTGGTGATGGATGCTGATGAGCACTGCTTTTGACCGGCATGCTGTACTTTTAAAATCAGCACGGCAACAAGCAACAGCTTCAAAGTCATTGGTTTGGAGAATTTTTAGCACTATTTACCCGCCTTTATTTCAAACAAAGATGCTCATAGATTTGATCAGCTTACCAAGTCAGCCTATCTGCACAGTGAGCTGTGTGAGCGTAAACAAAAGGCTGGTCGCCTCCCTCATACACACCTATCATTGTTATTTAAGCAGTCCAGCTGTCAGCTGTTTTGTGTCGGCTGTATATTGGTATTGGCAAAAGGACACAAGGGGAGTGAGCATCTTCTGGGTGTCTTCACAAAGCAGATTCATCTTTTGCTCTTGAGGCGTGCATGAGTGATGTAAAGTCCACATCTGGAAAATCAGCCGGTTTGTAAGATTTTGTTTCTCTTTGGGCTCTGTCACTCTTCAAGTTAACAAAATCAGCATCTGTACTGGTTTGTGCGCATGCTAGTCCCAGTTATGTCCTGACACAGCCACTAGAATTATTGATTTGGATGCAGCGACACAGATAAGAAATAAATGGGGTGGAATATAAGTCCTGAGTTGTTGTTTGTGTAACCTTTACGAACAATGATAAGGGTACCTTCAGTCTCGTTTCCAGTAAAGATGTGAGTTTTCAAATATGCTACATTTCAGTCCTATAAGAAAGATATTGACCCCTAAGTGATCAGATCAGGCTTAATATTTTATATTTAAACAGCATTTTGGTTAATTGTAACTTGGCTCTTGTTCTTTTCTAGTTTTCTTGTGAGAATGATACAAGAAAGGTATTAAGTGTAAAATCTTAACATAAATAGAACAAAATATCATTTAAAATCTTTGTTTAACTAAAAATACTACAAAGTAGAAGCTAAAAATATGTGTTAAAAAGATTTATTTTTAACGTGATACTAATAGCATATTTCAGAGTTGTTTATTTTCTATTTTCTTTTATATTCTATCTAATATGCATTACTATAAAAAAGTACCCCGCCCCTTCCTGGTTTCTTAGTTTTCTGCATTCTGTAAAATGTTTCAGAACATAAAACAAATTTTAATATTAGACAAAGATAACTCAAGTTATTCAGTGATGATTTCATTTATTAAGGGGAAAAAGTCTATCCAAACCCACGTGGCCTTGTGTGAAAAAAGTAATTTCCCCCTAAACCTAAGAACTGGTTGTGCCACCCTTGGTAGCAAGAACTGCAATCAAGTATTTGCAGTAATTTGCATCGAGTCTTTGACATCGCTGTGGTAGAATTTTGCTCCACTCTTCTTTGCAGAGTTGTTTTAATTCACCCATGTTTGGGGGGGGGGGGTTGGTCATGAACAGTCTTTTAAGGTCATGCCAAGGCATCTCAACAGGTTTGAAGTCTGAAGTCTACACTCCAAAATCTTCATTTTTGTTTTTTAAGCCATTCACAGGTTGACTTGATGGTGTATTTTTTATCATGCTGTATAACCTGAGTGCGCTGGAGCAAAACTGATGGCCAGAAATTCTCTTTCAGGATTTTCTGGTAGGCCTAAGTCTTCATCTAGCAAGTTGTTCAGGTCCTTAGGCAGCAAAGCAGCCCCCGACCATCACACCACCACCTGCTTTGACTGCAGACATGATGTAAGTTTGGATTTTCTATTTATTCAGGTTATTTTTATCTAATATTAAAATCTTTTTAAAGCTCTGAAATATTTAAGTGTGAGAAATATGCAAAAAAAAAAAGAAAAAAGAAAGAAATCAGGAAGGGGAGAAGCAGTTTTCCCAGCACTGTTTTGCAGTGCAGTTCTTTCTTTTTGTTTCATAATGCTCCAAACTGTTGTGGTCCGTCCAGCACTCACATTCTTAAAGCAAAGTGATGCTGCAGGTAAAGGTATAAAGGCTGTTGCCTTGTTGTACTGAATGGTATGCTGCCTGGTGGTTCACGCAGCCATGGCTGTCTGCACGCATTTATTTATAGGGATTAGTGAAAGTGTGGCTGATACAAGAGGCTACACCCAGACTTGTGCTGGCTCTCCGAAATGAGAATGCAACCACATTTTGCATAGCATCCCAACCTTTTAGATAAAGGTATTGAAGTAAATATTGTGACAGATAAAAAACACAAAAAAACACCTTGGGTTATGGTTTTTTCTTAATTTTTTTCTGTTATAAAGCTTGGGGTGGCAGATCATCTGAAATAAAACAATCACAGCCCCTGTGTGAATGGCAGATGAGTTGATTACAGGACTGCGGGGGGTATGTGTAAGATTCAAAGGGCAGAGCAGGGATGGGGAGGAGGAAATGGAAAGGCCAAAATGCGTCCTTTCCCAGTCAGAGTGAGGTGAGAGGCGGACATATGACTTTATGTGTTAAAATCTGCTTCTGGAAATAAAAAGTCACTTCTGAGTCACATCAAGTTTCAGATTTATGATCCATGTCCTCAACAATGGGGGTGTTATAACTCTGAAAAAGAGGTTGCATGAAGAGCCCCATTGTCCCAACTACACACACAAACACAAAGATCCACAGGAAAAGACGGTCGATAACCATCGCCACGTATTTCCAGTCTTCAATGATCTGCAGAGAGATAAAGACGTTGGATATTAACCACTTGTGTTCATGAGTCTGAACTAAAGTGAACTGAGATTCAGGTAACAAGTGATTATGATTAAACCTTACAAAAGAAAGAAGTACTTTCTTTTATATATATATATATAAGCATATAAATCATGATATATATCCGATTACTTCTTCAAAACACCTACCCCTTCATCATCATCCTCACTCTTCATCTTCTCCGCAATATAACGTACTCCATCCACTGCATCCTCCACGTCAATGTTGCTCTTGAGCGTCATCCTCTTCCTGAACTCTGTGTTCTCTGAGCAGTCACTGACCCTCCAGCCATAGCGCTTGGCTGACTCCTCATTGACAAAGAAGGATGAGGAGGAATCAGCCATTCCCACGGAGCTTCCACCTCCAACTTCTGTTCCACACTGCTTCCGGTCAGAGTACTTCTGCTTCTGGTGTTTTTTCCGGAACCGTTCACGGATGTTGGAACTTCCTGGTCTCCGCATGAAGAGGAAAGAGGGGAGCCGGTACAGAAAGACACGCTTGACCCAAGGAGGCATGGTGTGCGTACTGGGTGACCGATGGTGCACATTGAGCACGCAAACGCTAGTGACAATAGAGAAGGTGACCAGCACCATTGTAAACATTAGGTACTTCCCAATCAGAGGCACTGCTAGAGACGTAGGTGGCACAATCTTTGAGATAAGGAGTAAAAACACAGTAAGGGCCAGGAGGACTGAGATACAAAGAGTCATCTTCTCACCACAGTCTGATGGGAGGTAGAAGACAAGAATAGCCAGCGACGTGATCAGGATGCAGGGAATGATCAGGTTGATGGTGTAGAAGAGAGGTTTTCTCTTGATAATAAAATCATAAGTAATATCCAGGTATCTGATATCGTTAGGGTCTTCATTCTTGCGTCCAGGCAGGGAAACAATATCCCACTCGCCACTAGGCTTGAAGTCATCGCGTGAGGCGTAATCACTGAGGAGGATGAGATCGATCTCCGTGTGGTCGTAGGTCCAAGAGCGAAACTTGAGAGTGCAGTTCTGCTGGTCAAAGGGAAAATCACGGACTTCGATTTTACAGGCCGACTTGTAGATCGCTGGTGGGAGCCAGGCCACTTCACCATTATTGGAGACCACAGCGTTGGAGTAGAAGGAGACTTCATATGTCCCATCAGCACTGAGGAAAAGGCAGGAGATGAGATAAAGTCAGTAAAGTCAAGCACTCACAAAAAGATTGCCCATATCACATCATTTAAACCAGTGCTTCTTATATTTGAAGGAGCCAGCTGAGGCGCTTCAAGCATACTCACAAAGATACACCAACTGAAACAAGACAGCACTCAAGGACACTTGAGTGTTTTAATGCAAATCATTTTTGCTTAACTTTACAGGTAACTTGATTTCCTTAGACAGACAAAACTGTGAATAAAAACGAAAATATAATTCCTAAAATAAAGTCTCCGCTGTTTGCCCCTTTTCACCCAGAATAATGTGCTTTCTGTGGACATCTATGATTCGGACACAGAGTTAGGTTGGAAAGCTGACACAGTTTGAGTTGATAGAGCGTGCTCTGCTCTTTCAGTGAAGAAAAATAATCCTCTTGTGAGAGTTTGTACTTCTTAACAAACACACCTAGGTACAGTATGTTCATTTTCTTATTTCCAAAATGCTTTCAGACAGTGATGTGGTTTTGGTGGTATGAGTTGCTGAAGCCACATTCAAACGAAATTACTTAATGAACTTAAATTAAAGTCAACAATAAGCGTTAATTACTGTGTAAATAAAATAATTGCTCCTATAATGATTGATAATCTGGTATCTGATCATTCTTCAATATCCCTGATACCAACTCTGCCTTTTTACAACATTTGGCTGTTTCAGTCTGATAATGGCTATTGTCAGATTTTAATTAGCATTGTGCTTTGTTATACAGCTGCACACTTTTAGCTTCAGTTGATAAGAAACACTGTGCTGTCGGACACTTGTCAATATCCCATCACATTTATTAAAATAGTCTTTTAATAGCCTTTTATTCTCTGAATAAAGTCAAGAAATCCTGTTACAGACTTTTAGCGCAAGACAAACATGGATTTTATGTTAATTCATTCACCAAATGCTGAGTAAAAGATTGCCTGACTGCTACCATGAGGCTGCAGAGGTGACGCATGCAACAGTTTGAAGTCCAAAGGATGCATTTAGCATCTCAAGGGAAGAGCTTGGCCTGGGACACATGCTGGCATCAAGGCAACACCTGTCCCTCACAACTCAAATCTGCTGAGACTGACTTTTTTCTTCATCTCATCAGGGCTGCAGGGGATGCATTATAAATAAGTGGCCTATCAATTATAAAGTGGGTCAGGAATACAACCATCCCACTTGCCTCTAATGCTTTGGGGCTGCTGTGTATATCCAGACTAATAAAAAATGCAGAGGTCCCACCTGCTTACTGTGACCTCAGGTCTCCCAAAGTTAGACCTCAACCTGAAGTTAGATAGATGACCTCTCACTGGTCTCTTAAGCTATTATGCTCTTCAGGTTGTCCTTCAGCTGATGAGCAATCTCCATTCATAAAATCTGAATGCCTGCAAGCATAAGGTCAAAACACAAGAACAGTTCAAACAACTGTAAGACTCTGTCAGACTCAAGCTTAGTGGTTACAGTAGCTGAGAGAACAATCACGCATGTTTTCTGAGGTTTCATTTCAAACTCAAGTTTCCCTTTTTATCCTGCGCACTTTGGGAACTTTTCTCCATGTTGGCCTAAAAGCCGAAGTTCAATCATAAAACACCATGAGCCGATGAAAATCATGACTCAGAGTTCAAGAACAGTTGTTGGAGATTTTGTCATGACACAAGAGGTTGTTTTCATGTAAATTATTACATAAGTTAAGGGGAAACTTGGATAAATCTGGGAAGAGAATAAAAAACAGCTGCTTGTCCTTCATTAGCAACACTGAGATGCCCTAAAACAAGGTTTCCAAACCCTAAATGCTCAGTAGATAACTCAGTACCCTGCAGCTTCAGAGGTGCGTTTTAGGCATTACATTACGAGCACTGACAGGCAACTTGAGTATCACTGACTGTCTTTTCATCACAGCACTTGTTAGTAGGTGGGATAGATTAGCGAGCAACATTTTATCCTCAAAGGTGATGAGGTACAAGGAGGAAAAATGGGCAAGTGTATGGATTTGAGTGAGTTTGATGTAGGTCTTGTGGGTTGTTCCCTGTTTGCTGTGGTCAATATCTATCAAAAGTGGTCTGATATCCATGATGAAGCAGAGACAAGGTAACAGCAGCTGAGGGTCACTGATGCACATGGACAGCTAAGGCTGGCCTGTGTGGTCCAATCCAACAGACGAGGTGCTGTAGCTCAAATAGTCAAAAAAAAAAGTTCATGCTGGTTCTGATAGAAAATTGGCAGAAACACAATTGATTGCTGTTTGTTGCGCATGTATCTTCACAGCCACAGACTAGTCAGGGTGTCCATGCTGAAAGTGACAACAATGGACACGTGAGCATCAGAACTAGACCATGGAGCAATGGAAGAAGGTGGCCTGGTCTTTCGTTTACATCCTGTGGATGGCCGGGTGCATGCAATGCTTTGGGCAATGTTCTGCTGGGAAACGTTGGGTCCTGCCATCCATGCGCATATTTGACACATACCACCTAGCTAAGCATTGTTGTAGACCATGTACACCCTTTCATGGAAATGCTTTTCCCTGATGTCTCTGGCCTCTTTCAGCAGCATAATGTGCCCTGCCTCAAAGCAAAAATGGTTCATAAATGAGCTTGAGGTGTTGACTTGGTCTAAATTGTCTAAGGAGCTTGGAAAGAAAAGCGTCTGGACTTCTTTAAGTTGCTTCAAGCAACTTAAAGACGTCCAGACGCTTTTCTTTCTTAGACTACAATGACCTGGATGACTGAGAACCTTCACAGACTTGGTCTAAATTGTGCAGACGTCAATCCAATCAAGCAACTGGGAAATGTGCTCAACAACAAGGTCATGAATGCTCCAATCACAACTTACTGGACTTAAATATCACAGAGAGCTGGGGAACAGCTGCAATCACAGCATTGTAAGATGGTGAAAGATGTTCCCTTAGGCCTCCTCCTCGATTCAGAGATGGTCTTTCCCTTTTCATGCAAATCTTACTTTCGCCATCTTACAATGCTGTGATTGCGGCCATTCCCCAACTCTCTGTGAATGGTACTTATGGTCTTTGATCGATGGGCTTTAATCAGTGGTTGTTGATCATTGGTCATGAGAATTTGCATATTAACAATCAAGGAACTGACCTACCAGCCGATTGTGCAAATGTACTATTTATAAGGTTGGGGGAAACCTGCAGTCGCCAGAGACAGAAGAAGTCACTTGATTGACTGACAAAACTTTTCTCCCACTGAAAACGCTATGTCCAGATGAACAGAATCAACCTTTTGGGATTTAGTTACCTGGATGACTGAGCATGCATCAAGACACTGCAGAAATGAGTTTATTAAATCCTGTGGCGCGAAAGCGGAGAACGCCTACAAAAAGATTTCTGATGCTGCAAACAAAAAAGAAATTCATCTTTCAAATGAAACATTATAGTCTAATGAATAAAACCATTAACAGGAAACAAAGCAGATTACCACTACTGTGGTTTTTCCTCATCGTAAGCCCACATCAACCGTGGGCTCAGTGTAGTTATTCATACAGCCTAAAGAGGCAGACACAGCTTTCACACTCATATTACCTTTCTGCAACAACTGTTCTTAAATTCAAAAATAAAATTACTTTTACTGTTCAAAGAATTATATTCTCAAATTATTTCTCCTATGGGCAGGTAGAAAAAACAGTACCTATTTATGCATGCTTGTGCAAAACTGCTTGACTTTGCTTGACTGTGTCAAGCAAACAACATATCAGGAATTAACCTAAAGTGCAGGTTTCTGGAATGTGGCCCAGAGAGAAGCTGTACAGGCACAGGGAGCAAACTTAACACAGAAAAGCCAGATGAAAAAACCTCTGATCACCACACAAAACAAAATTCAGCAAAAACTCAAACTGCATTTGGCTATGATGCTTTTGTTCTGTGGTACAACAAAGGAAGGACTTTCCCACTGAATACATTTTAAACGGGGAAAATCAACAGTTAATGTTTTTCAAGAAACTAACAGATGGCGATGAGACCCATCTGCTGACCTATATGGGTGACAGACGACGTGACGTTCACAGGCCTTTGCGTCTGTCAGCCGACTCTCCAGTGAATAAGAGCAGTGCAGCTTATTTCTCCGAGTTCCTCTTTTTTTACAGTGCAGAAGTACTGATGTATTGATTTTTCCCTGCAGCCATTTTCCAGAGTTACAAGATAAATTCCAGATGTGCCAAGATATTCTCACCTCATCATTTTGTATACCTGTGCTCGCAGTACAAAACAATCAATAATGTACAAGGATATCCTGCTCTCCAATGTAACTAAGTTGGAAAGTCTGGATTTCTGTGTTTCTGTCAACACAGTAGTTGCAGAATTGCGCAGGAATAAATCTGAAGCTTTTCTTTCCAATCATAAACGAACTGCAAATGTTTACAGGAAGTCTAAAAAACCTGAAAGGTAAACATTTAGTGTATAGTGTGAAGCAGTCTCTACTGCGTACTGCAAGGTTAGCCTCAAATGGAGCAGTGAATATTGATTAAAAAGTAATATTATTCAAGTGCACCAAAACTGGTGACCTTACGGATTAACACTTAAGAGATAAAAACAAATTGTTTTACTCTGTCTACAACAGGCCTGATTCTGCCATTCTAATTCATAATCTCCTTGTGTGAATGATTCATACGCTCTCTAACATTCAAACAGTCTTCATTATTATCAGACTGTCTGCAGACGCTCCATACAATGCCATTAAAAATTTGTTGGTTCATTATTCACTATTTATTAACCTAAAAGAAGTGACAAGTGGGCTAAAAATGAGATAGGAGGATAGACTGAGTAAGAGGATAGAATTGGAAAGCTTTTAGGGAAATGGGGCTTTTGTAAATATTAAAGTGAAGTTACTCAAGCTTTCTGTCTGTTCCTACTTTCATCACTTAGTTTTACACACACACACATTTATTGCGTCTGTCACAAAGAGGACATACTTGTTGTAAAGGACAATGTCAGGCAACCAGATGTGTTGTGACGGGAGTCGGATTTTCTTGATTCCCTCGTACTCTTCAGGATCCCACATTAATCTGTAGTCATTCCAACCCTGGTGTAGAAAGGCACGTAAGGGCATGCATGAACATACAAGTAAACAATTAAAATCAAGAGCCACATACAGTTATGGTCACAAGTTTACAAATATTTATTATGGGCTTGAATGTTGTGGTAATTTGAGGCTTTTTTGGGTAGTCATCAACAAGCTTCTGGCATAATTCTGGCCACTATTTCTGTCAGAACTGATAGAGTGGATGGAAATTGTTTGGTTTCCTGACACGACTCCACTTTCAAGAGTAGTCCCCAGAGTTTCAGTACCTTAAAGGTAGACTGCTATATCCACTCCAAAACCAGCTGTGACGTGTGTTTGGGATTGTTTTCTTATTAGAACACAGAGTTGTCTCCAAGTTTCAACCATCTAGCTGCTGATTTGAGGCAACGCTGAAGAACTTGGAGATAGTCCTTCTTTATTATTGCATCCAGTTTGTGCAACAATACCACTGGCAGCAAAACTGTCCCAGAGCATAATGCTACCACCACTATACTTGACAGCTGGTATATTGTTCTTAGGTATTAAAGCCTCACCTTTATTCCTCCAAACATAGTTCTTGTCAATGTGGCCAAAAAGCTCAATCTTTGTCTCATCTAACCATAGAATATTTCTCTAGAAGACATTTGGCCTGTCCTTGTGGGCAGCTGCAAATTTCTGTTGAATGTGAAAGTGTTCATTTTGGAGCCGAGGTTTCTTTGTTGATTATAATTTCAGTCCATGGTAACTTCAGTGTGAACAGTGATGCTGGTGTTCCAGCAACTTCCAGTTCATGGCAGGTTCGATCCTTTGTGATTCCTTGCTTGTTCCTAAACATGCTAACTAATTTCCTCTCATAGGGTGACTGTGTGGATTAGAGGAAATCCAAAAAAAATTCATACTTGTGCACCCAATTCTTGTTTTTTCTTAATCATTAAAGATGTATGTGACACTCTAGAAAACAGTTCAGTGAAGCCATTAAAAGCCCAAAATTACCATGGTACTCATGCCCATGATTTCTGACAAAAAGAGACATCTATCATTAACTACATGAATACATACAAATGCATTTAAAGAACATGTCACGGTCTGCAGGGCAGACCATGTGTGAATGAGTGAGGACCCAGGCATGGACACAGGCAAGGAGACAAAACTGAACTTTAAACAAAAGGCGAGCCTTTATTGAGGCTTATAGAAAGGCAAACCAAACAGCAGGGACAGTGGTCAACCTAAACTAAAACCTTAACTGGAGAAACTTTGGCTACGTTCACACTGCAGGTCTTAATGCTTAATGAACGTAGCCGAAAACTATGACTACGACGACTGTGACAACTATGAACAAGACCTGTGCTGGAACGTAAAGGAACTATGAAATATATACTAGAACAAGCAACATGACCATGACCATGACCTGCACAGAGTCTTGAAAAAACACTGGACATGACCTGAGGGAAGAAACACAGCGGGGGGGGGGCAGCAACCATAGAACACAAAAACTGAACAAAAGACTAGAAAAGATAAAAAAATGACAAAATCAAAGTTCAACAATGATACAAAAACTCAAAACACTGGGTCACTGACCCAGGACCATGACAGTACATTTATAATTGTAGTGGTTCATGAACCGATAGACCCTAATGGTCAAATTTTTCAATTGGTCTGATCCTCGGAAACAAACAAACAAAAAATAATGAGCAAGGTGCTTTGACACTAACCTGGGTGAGCCAACAGTTGGTGGTCATGATCTGCTCTCTCTCATTCTGAAACACAGACATGGGAAAATTCTTTAAGCAGTGGCTCCACTGACAACAACCAGGTTAACGTGTTCCCCAGTCATTTGACATTAGTAGGGTATGCCTCTTTGCTCACAGCACGTGAGGTTATGGGTTTGTTTGTGTGTTTTCTTACCACATTGATCAGCTGGGCTAGAGAC
Source organism: Haplochromis burtoni (assembly GCF_018398535.1). Lineage (NCBI taxonomy): Eukaryota > Metazoa > Chordata > Actinopteri > Cichliformes > Cichlidae > Haplochromis > Haplochromis burtoni. Next base: position 5,149,338 of record NW_024582365.1, read on the forward strand.
ACCTGGATGTAAATGGTGACCTGCTGGCTGGTGTTGATAGCTGGCCTGATGAGTTTGTTGTAGCGCTCTGGTGACAACAGGTGATTCACCAACCGTTCCTCTACCTCCGCGCACAGGATAGCTGCACACACAAATACGCACACAGGGGGAAAACAGTCAGAAGTACACTACAGAGGATACCACAACTCATTACAACCCATTATAACCTCCTATCAAAGGCATGTTAGAAAGGTGCTAAGCACTGACTAATGACTGTGATATAACAAGCAAGTGTGAGCACAGTCTAATATAACACTGGTTCCACTCTGTAAATGAAAAGCAAACAGTAACTGGACTGGTTCTTATTGAGTATTTTTCTACCTTTAATCTGAACTCTATACAGCATCGTTCCACATTTGTTCTTTCTGTCTAATATTCACTCCAATAAAGCTTTAGGATCAACTTGGGGTTCAGTAACTTGCCCAAAGATACTTTGGCATGCAGACTGGCGCAGCTAGGGATCAAACCCCCAACCTTCCAACTAGCGGATCAGCTCCTCCACCTCCTCAGCCACAGCCACATCAAAAAAAAAACCCCACAGTTGGCTTATTTTAGCCGATCCCTCCTTAAGTTTGTCTCGTTGTGCATCTCTGGACTGTTTCCAGAACTATTGTATACAGTCTTCATCTGTTTTCTTAAAATAAATTAGCTCCAATTTTATAAAGTAAAAGATAAATTGCATTATTAAGAATGAACATATTCCATATTTCTTCCTCATACGTAATAGTAGCTACTCCAGTTTATTCTGTTTCACGGAGCTAAATGTCCTCTGGCTATCATACAGTCAGAAAATGTCAAGAATAAGCCAGACTTATTCGTAATTTCATCATCTCAGTCGAGTGCTTGTTGTGATGATGCAGCCAGATCAAGCTTACAGTAAGCACATCTTTACTACCGTGCAGCTTAAGTTATTGGGTACAGTGAACTGGGGCCTTATGTAGACCTTGAATTTAACACAACCTTGAGCTAAAATTTACAGCAGAATAAGCTGTTGTTTGGTTGACCATCCATTAACTTTACTTTGAGTCTCCTGCAATAAATACCTCCTTGTTTGCAGCCCTGCATTTTGGCTGGGTGACTATAAAATATATGTGTATGCAATGAAAGCATTTTAATGACCGCTAACACACTCACGATTCACATTTTATTTCAGTGGGACTTGAATGAGAAAACACAGATGCCCAAAGCTCTAGCTGGTGAAGCGATGTTTAAATCTCGTGTTGTCAGGTTTCGCCAATTACGTGCTGCAGTAATGCAGCCCGCTGCATGCTCTCATGCGCTCGTGTGTATGTGTCATGAGTGGGAGTGTTACTGTCTCACAAACAGATCACATGTAATTGTATTCAGTCACAATTTAATACACAAAAACATAAACAAGTTTTGCACCTGCTCAAAGCACCTCATGCCCAGGCATTTCATCATATAAACTACTGACTGTATATTCAATTTTAAGAGGAATAAATATTGGTGTTTTTTAAGGAATAAATACTAAATAAAGAAAATATTATGGATGGCTTATCGCATATCTGTTCTGTTTTATGTTTAACTGCAATTTAAGAAGCCATTGTCTTTTGTGCTGCCACACAAACAAGTCTTGTCACATAAATTTCCATTTAAAAGCTTTCTATGCTGTCCTGTTTTTTCCTGAACGTGTTGTTTCCTAGTATGATTTGCCTTGTGTGTTTTTATGTTATTTGAGGTCTGGGGGGCTTTTGTGGCAGCATTTTTTTTTCTGTGTGTGCCTCATAAATAAACTTGACATGACTGTTGACTATGCATATACGGTGTATACAGGAGAATGACGAGCAGGGGAAAAAGAAAAAAAGTGAATTGTATTAATGCTTTGCAAAGCAACATAAACTACCAGCTTCAAAAAACAAGTTACATAGTACATGTTGAATCTTAACCTTTATCCTAAAAGTACAAACAAAACACCAGAGAACCAGAAAAGTAAATAACGGGGTTTGTGTCAGTGTCTTAATGAAGAGTAACGCTGCCAGTCCTCTATTATGCAGTGGTGTCTGTTTAGATGAGTCATCTTTGGCTTTGCCAGACACAAAGCAGGTAAACTGTGATCTGCCTTTGCCTGGCCAAAGCAAGTAACACGGAAGTTGCGAAGAAGCAAGTCAAAATATCATAGCAGCCTCCTATTATTTGCACCTGTGGTTAAAGTTTGAAAATCCTAGGTAATTTTCACCAAAACTGACCTCTGAACCAAGATTTTTATTAGATGTGCCTTGTTCTCTATGACAATACCCCATCAGCCTTTTACTGCTGAGGGGCAAAAACAAATTGCTGTTTGAAACACAGTATATTTAAGCAACTTTAGCACTGAAATCTATTTTCTAACCATATTACCCCATAATGGCATTGTATGTCAACTTAGAAGAACACACCTGTTCAGGCACTTCACTTGTATAGCTTTGCAGCCATGCTCTCAACTGTCTTGTCAAGATATACTCAAGAAACCAATATGTTTTGAAACATGTCAGAATCAGACTGAAAATAAGAGGATCTGAGCTTTAAAGGCAGGTGACAGAAGAAGAGGTATATGCTACACTTGGTCACTTTACATTAACCTTCAGACAGGAGACAGGAGAAGTGTCCGGTGTCTGAGCAACTATGACAAGAAACCCCGAAGGTAAACCTCCTCAGAGACAAAAAGCTGCGTCTGTCAGGATTAGAGGGAGAGGAGACTCGTGCCAGGAGAAGAGGACAATAGAGACACGACAACATACAATGGAAACATCAGAGCGTGAGACAAAACAATTCCCAGATTAGTATAATCATCAGATAAAATTAAATAGGATCATGCTATATTATGGTGATGAGTAATAACAGGGATTTATGAGTTTCATTTTTAAAGGGATTAAAGCCTGACAACAATTCACTGTTTACATGCAATAAACAGCCGTATGAGGCCAACTTCTACTTCTAATTCAAATCAACTGGTTTTCAGATTTTGGTGGCCTTCAGCTCTTCTGATTTCAGAGTTTTAAGGTATCACGTACCAGAAAATCAGTCTGTTGTGACTGAGTTTTTGGTTCCTGTTAATTTCATTGTTATTTTTATGTTACAATTTTAGTCCTGTGTCTTTTGCTGTTTTTAGTGTCTGGTTATTCCAGTGTTGAGTGTTTTGGTTTAGATCTTGGTTTTTATTGGTTGTAGTAGTTTTAAATCCCTTAGTATTTCCCGTCTCTTGTCCACGCTCTCATGTCTTTCCATTAGCACTTACACACAGGGGTTTGTTATTTATGTCTGTGTTTAGTATTTTGTCTTTTGGTTACTTCCTGTTAGTTTTTGGCGCTACTTCCTGTTTTTAACCTCCTTTGTGGTGATCAGCCCCACAGTAAGAGGATAGTCTGACTGCTTTGAGCAGGCAAATAACACACAGCACATGACTTCACTGTACTCGAATGGCCTCCATGGATGTGGTGGAGCAGGAGATTCCCATCGTAGATGTCCAGCTGGAAAATCTGCTGAATCCGTGTGATGCTCTCGTGTCAAAATGGGCCAAAATCTGTGAGGAATGTTTCCAGCACCTTGTTGAATCTATGCCACGAATAATTACAGCAGTTTTGAATGCAAAAAGAGTTACAGAAAGGTTTACCTAACAAAGTGACCAGTGAGTGTATAGTCCTGTCTTACTCGTGTTACAGTGTCTGTTTTTGCTGTCCTGCTTGGCTCCTGCATGTTTTCTTTGTTATGTTCTTTTGATTTTCATATTTATTGTTCTTTTTTTATTCGCTCAGTACTTTTGATCAATGACTCAACCTCAAATGTCATATATGTGAGTCCTCAGTCTTATACTCTTTACAGATCCATTTTATTTTATTTTTGTTTCTATTTGTTAATTATCACATTTGCTTTGCATGTGATTCTATTTATAGGACGCAACAAATAAAACATGTTTAAAAGCTTATCCCAGCACAGAAATAAAGTTCCAGTGAAAACAATTTTGTTGTCAGATGGGGCAATTCAAGTTAAGCACTGCCAATAAACCATTTCCCACAACTGTTTTAAGATTATAAAGACACAGTATTTTTTTAGAGAAGTCTCTAAGCTCTCACAGTTACTTTGAAAATTAACATTTTATTGCTATCGTGACTAAAATCATTCTCATCGCCTTCGCTATTTGCTCTAAGTGTTTCAATCTTTCTGAAGCAGAGAACAATCAGTAAAAAAGTCATTTGGAGCAGGAGCAATAGACAAAATTCAAACACATCTATACACTATACAAAAAGAGCACTGTAGTAGAACAAAGTGAAATAACTAAACAGATGTGGTTTCTAATTTGAATGCACAGTTTTGTAGCTGTTTGACCCTAACGCGTTACTCCTTCTCTAGTGACTTCAGCTTGTGGCTGTTCCATGGCTGCACTCTGATTTCAGCCTGAGAGAAACAAGAAACGTCACATTGCCTTAAAAATGTAAAGGGAGGCAGTATAAAAATAAATCCAGCACAAAGCATGAACAAACTGGGAAAGACAATTTGCTTCATGTGTCTGAAAATGATGAAGAGATACGATATAGATGGTGGGTTCGACGGTAATGGCTAAAACGGTAGATGATGCTAAAATAAGATGCGGATACGGCTTAAGTAGAGATGGAGCAGGAGGGAGTCTACCAACAGGTCTCATCACACATGTATGCACACACACTCCTGTCTGCCTCACTGCACTCTCCACACCTCAATAATTTATTACCGCTAAAATAAAAATGCCATCATCTTACTTGCGCGGAGACGCAGACACAATCAGAGATTATTCTCAAAGTCTTTCTCGCTCGCATAAAATCGACACCGTTTCCATCACAACATGGAAATAATTAAAAAACAAACAAAAACAAGCTTTCAGGCGTGCCGCTGAGTTTGAGTGATGCAGATGGACAGAGAGGTTGTGTCATCAGTCAAGAGTGCAGAGAGGAGAGGAAAAAACAGTTCTACATCCTGTAGGTTTCTTTTCAGGTTAGTGAATTATTCAGCGTGTTACCATCTGCAGTGGCCTTTCAGAGGCCAAAACAATTTAGGATTCAGCTGTCTTTGGTTTTACTCAGGATGCTGTCCATATCAGTCATGTTATAAAATACAGGCCTGCGTGCATACACATCCACAGAGTCTCACATCCACGCATTTCATATTGTTCATAGCAAATCTACTGCCTGAGAGATTTTTGTGTTTGTTGCGCCTCGTGGGATTTCTTTTACTTGTTTTGCCCCAAACTTTTCCTCATCCCAGACAGTCCTTCTGTCTGTGAGAATAAAACAAATTCTCTTATTACAATGATTTTCTTTTAATCTGTCACAATCTCTCCCTCGTGTCTTCCTGTCCTGCTTTGCTCTTTTGTTCACAGGAACATGTGCAGATTTAGGATATAAGAGAGACAGCAGATGCAGTAAAAGTGCCTTTCTTTTGCGCTCAGCTCGCTCAGTGTCACCTCTAAGTGGAAGCATTGCTTAGGTGTGCACCACCTGGTGCCGCTTTCATTTTTTCTTTTTGCTTTGCAAAGCACTTCGATACATCTTTTCATCGGCATGCATCTCTCCTTCAAAGAGCAGCATCCAAACAATCCTGCCAACGCAATGACTAATAGTTTACTATGAAGTGTTGACTCAGTGATGCTGGGCCCTGCTGGCGAGATATACATCTGCAGTTATGAGAAACCAGTTTTAAACTCATGAGAAACTACAAGCACAAACTAGGAGCTGCACAATTCTGCCCACTCACGTATAATGCATCACGCATGAGCTACAGAGAAGCAGAATCAGGGTATGGTGACGCTGATGGTTTCGTGCAAAATGTTAAAGATCTTGCAAGCCTACAATGAGCAAAACATCTCATAGGGTAGCTGTAGCACACATTAGCACTGTGCATTTACTGCAAATGATCCTGAGAGCACAGAAGGCAGAGAAATGTGTGATGCAGCACTGAAAATATTAGATAAGTTGCAGTATAGGAAACAAACAAAGTGTGAAAATATAGAGTAAGGCAGAAAAGATGGTGTGCAGGAACAGAGACACAGAGTGAGAACGGTAGGGAAGCCAACACAATGGAGCAAATGCATCCCAGCAGAGTGGCTGACTGGATTTCGTCCTTTTAGAGTTGGAGCCATGAGAATGTTTGGTTGAAGTGACAGACTCATACGGTGAATCACCAGCAGACAGAGCACAGGTGACACTGAATAAGTTACAGAGAACAAGCAAGTCTGAAACCATGAACTTCACTTTTGTACTTTTTTAAATAATATGAATGCACTTAGCTAATCCTGCTTAATTTTTTAGCTGTTTTACTGAATACTCAAAAAAATTAAAGTGACTTTCTTTTTGAACTTACAACATGTTTAATATTGAGATTTTTATTAATACAGCAACTGATGAAATACACCAGGAGGTAGAGCAGGTCATCTACTAATTGCATGCTTGGTGTTTTGATCCCTGGTTTCCCCAGTCTGCATGTCAAGGTATCCTTGCATCCTTGTGCTCTCCAATGTCCCATCAGCGTATGAGTTTGTGTGATTGTCAGATAGAAAAAAGTGTTTGTATGAATGTGTGACTGAGGCATGTTGTATAAATCGCTTTGAGTGTTCAATCAGAGTAGAAAAGAATCAGCACATTTACCATATTCCCCCGTATGAATTCATATTATCTGCGCGTATACTTTTCTTCCAGTAAGAACACGCCCTATTCATGACAGGGGGGGGAAATTAAACCCTCAATTACTGAATTTAATTCCACTGCAGTAGTTGTAACACTGTTTTTCTATCTCTCTGTCTATCTGAACTGGAGAAGCAAACACAATGGGTACTGGGGTTTGCCTGGTAGAGCTGCACATTGATCCAATTTCAGCACCACTGACAGCTCAATAATAGATTCCTCCTGCCTGATTTAGGACCTCATAAGTTACTTTACTTGTCTGTAGGTGGGGAGATCATCTGATAGGTGTGATGTAAGTTAAAGTAAGCAAACTCTCAATTTAAATGTCTGCTATTGTTATCAAAGTATCTTTTTCACTTACTGGCAATGAAGGCATTTCATGTAGGTTAAATAGCAATAATTGTATCTGCACTTACAACCACGCAGTCAGCTGTTTCGCGAGTTCTCTTCAAAGCACGGTGCCAGATTTGTTATTTAAATTGAAGGCTATGAAGTCTTGAACCAAACTAAAATGAGTGAATGAATGCTCCTTACTCAGATTTCACACCCTTGCCCTTAAAATGCAAATGTAATTAAAACTCCGTGGGTTTTCTGCCTAAAGGACAAGCGTGTTAGTTAATTGAAGCGTGCTGAAAAATCACGTGCTAAAGGGTTTGACGCATGGAAATGCCGCTACTTATCCCCACTGGCCTGCTTTCCCGAGACCACCTCTGTCTGCAAGGTAAAAGTGTGGCTTAACCATGCAAGAAATTAAACCCCTTAAGAAAGCACTTATCAGACCTGTTATATTAACTGGCATGCATTTGTGTAAGAGAGGGTGTGCAATTTTGCAATGGCCAACCCAAGCCAGATTTTAAAGCCCAATAAAGTAAAGTCTCCCGTCCCGTTCCGAGAGGATTGGAAAGGATTACTCACTTGTCACGGTGAAAATCAGGAGAGCCAGGGCTGCTTTCACCGGGGCTGCCATCTCTTCCTCCCCTCCAGTGCGGCACACACACGAAAACTTGCAGATGAAGAGTATTTCCCGCGTTTTCCTCTTCTCTGCGCTCACTTTGCAGTAAGTAAAGTGTGAAACCGAGAAAAAAAAAAGAAAAACAATGAACAGGGTGGATTACAACGGTTTCATTGCGAGCGGTGAGTGAGGGTTGGGGGACATTGAAAAGAATACCGATTGCTGTTAGAACCGAGAGATAAAGAGGCTGGATGCTTTCTGCCAGAGCGCACCGACTGTACCGCTGGTCCTAGAGCTGTGATTGCGCGCAGTGGAAACCGGCTGTAGAGATCAGAGCCCCCCTTACAAACAGCGCTTTCTTTGGGAAAGTGAGTTGAGGAGCTAGCGGGAATACGTCAATCCCGTTATCGCCAAAGCAGCCATTCTTAAGATAAAAGATTTAAGTACCCCGGTGACCGCATCGCCCTGCCCGCCCCAGTGCGCTCACTGACCGGGCGTCAGTTTCGCTCTGCACCTCCTTGATCGACTCAGTTTAACATGTGTGACAACAAACAGGAAGCGATAACGGTTAGAAACCCCCCAGGGAAGATATTAAACACCCCGAACCAACCTTATCTCCTCCAGTTTATGGAGAATTCAAAGTGGAATTTTACTTTGTAAAGTTGTTGTAGAAAAAGTAGAGAAAAAATAAAGTCAATCTTTTAATTAATTAAATAATGATTAAATGTAGTTAATAACGCCGAAGCAGGTTCTTGGCAGTAAAACAGAAGTCTTGTTGCCCCTGTTAGCATGTATATATAAAATCCTGGAAGGCTGCCACTTGCAGTAATACAAAATGAGCATATAGGATATTCAGCTGTCTTTCTCCCACTGGGCGGTCAAAGGTCAGGGTCCACTAAAAGATAACTCAATAAAGGTTATCATGGAGAGATTCAGAAACCACACAGCTTTTGTCCAAATCCACATTTACTCTGAACACCAGTTTCACCAGTCAAATACAAAACAACTGGAACAACTTTCTCAAGTCCGACTCAGAGTTTCTGAGGGAGGCTGGAGCTTATCCCAGCTCTCAAAAGGTAAGATTGGGATTATAGATTATACCGGTCAACAAGGTCAACAAAGGGACAAACATAACACTGTCACATCCACACCTACAACCAGGTTTTAGAATCACCAATTAACCTAACATGCATTTCTTTGGATTGTGGAAGGAAGCTGGAGTCCCCAGAGAAATTGCACGGGGATCAATAAAATCATTCATCACTGTCAGTCATCATCAAACCAGCTGTATGATTTCACCAAAACACAAAGATACAGAAATTTAAAAAAGGGAAAATCCCACTGACTTTATCAAATCTGTTTCCTCACAAAAATCTGAGTGGAGGAATTCAGATATATTTGATCTGTGGCTTAATAAGTCAACTATAGTTATCCTACAGTGGAACTGGCCTCAGCTGGTGGGTCTATGGGTCTGGTTTGTGTGTGTAATGAGAATGGAAAAGCTGCAGGCTTCTTGAGTCTGCACACATCAGTGAAGTATAACTACCCAGAACTCCCTTTGGTGATGTGAGAGGAGGAGAGGGCAGAAGGAAGACGTGGTCTTAAATTTGCTAGACAAAACGACTCCAACTAATTACATGGACAGAGAGGAGGAGGAGGAGGAATAAGACAGGAAACAAAGAGGGGAAAATGAAAAAAGCTGATTGAAGATCATATATTCAATGTGAATTAAAGATAAGATTTTTTTTCCCAAGAATTAGTGGAGGAGATGGATCACAGTTTCATGCCTTAAGCAAGACCTGGGGATTCTCCAACATCAGCAAAATTTTCAAAATAGTATATTTAAAGATCACTAATGTAAATCACACAGTAATGGTTTAAAATATAGTATGAATTTTTAAAAAAAACTCAAGATGTGCTATCAGCTCCTGACACGTTATGCGATCATTTGAGCATCAGACAAAGAATTTTCACACTTACTTCATACATGAATTAATTTAAAATTATTTTAGCTTCAATAGAGAGTGCACTGGCTTCTTTATTAGGTACAGTTGAACTGCAACTTTTAGTTTAGGCATGTTGTTGTTGCCAGAGGAGCTGGTCTGAGCATTACAGAAACTGATTATCTACTTGGATTTTTTTACCCACACAATCATATCTAGAGTTTACAGATAATGGTAATTGGTAGTTATCTGGATGAATGGCACAGAATAATGGCCAGACTGCTTTGAGCTGATAGGAAGGCAACAGTAACATAAAGAGTCAACCAAGGTATGCAGAAGAGCATCTCTTAATGCACAACATTTTGAACTTTGCAGCAGATGGGCTTCAGCAGCTGAAGACCACACACCGGTCAACCACTCCTGCCAGCTAGAAGAGGAAAAATGGACAATAGATGATTGGAGAAACATTCACCTGATGAGTATCAATTTGTGCTGCAACATTCAGATGTTAGGGTCAGAATTTGGTATAAACAAGATGAAAGCATGGATCTGTCCTGCCTTATATCAGCAGTGCAGGCTGCTGCTGGTGGTTGTATAATGATGTGGCACCAGCTGAACATTTTTAAACAACACAGCCTACCCAAGTATTGTGCTGACCGTGTCCATGACCACAGTGTATCCATCTTCTGATGGCTGCTTCCAGCAGAATAACCCACCTTGTCACAAAGCTCAGATCATCTCAAACAGGGTTCTTAAATTCACTGTACGCAAATGGTCCACAGTCAAAATGAGGATGCAGACAATCATAAATACGTACTCGTGTTTACTGTGGAAATCTATGCATCTGGTGAGAAGTTTGATAGAAGGAATAAACTCATATTTTTGGAAAAAAAAAAATGTATCAAACTTAAAAAAAAAAAAAAAAGCTTAGCAAATAAATAATCTTACAATAAAGTTTTTAGTACCTAATCCTGCTAATTTCATTATACATCCATTTATATATGAAGAAACTGTGAGTTAATGTTCTTTAAGTGATCAGCTAAGTGAACTAATCACATAAAGTGATTTGGTCGTGGCACTTTTTAACGGTGTGCCTCGGAAATCCATGACACAGCTTGCATTAAATCAAACATTTGCTAAGCGTTACTTCTTTTTTTTTTTCTTAATTTGAACAGTAACAGTAAGTGTAATAACTGATACATTGATACTGATACTGAGGCGATCGTGGTTCAAGAGTTGGGTGTTTGTCTTGTAATCGGAAGGTTGCCGGTTCGAGCCCCGGCTTGGACATTCTCGGTCGTTGTGTCCTTGGGCAAGACACTTCACCTACTGCCTACTGGTGATGGCCACAGGGGCCGATGGTGCAATATGGCAGCCTCGCTTCTGTCAGTCTGCCCCAGGGCAGCTGTGGCTGCAGCTGTGGCTACAACTGTAGCTTGCCTTCACCAGTGTATGAATGTGAGAGTGAATGAATAGTAGAATTGTAAAGCGCTTTCAGGGGTCCCGAAAAGCGCTATATAAAAGCAATCCATTATTGTTATTGTTATTATTACATTGTGGCTTCATAGTCTGTGTCTCTATAAGGTTTCCTGGCAACAGCAGAGACTGAAAGACACACCAAAGCAGCTTTGATCAGTCAAAGTATGGATACAGGACCTCCTGCAGTGTGCTGTGGTGTCTGGCAGTGCATCGTCTCGAGCCTCTGTGGACTTGTTGTGGCACACGTCCCCCAGTGTTTAGAATTTAGAATTTTGGTGGAATTTTTAGTGCTCTAGTAACATCCATACAACATAATAGTCACAGCTTCATATTCAACCAAATAGCATTAACCTCCCATCAGACCCCATTATTGCCACACATGAGCAACACACAAGCATCCGCCTCCCAAAATCCCCACCCGTCGCTGCTAATGAACATTATCTCTGCATCCTAAAAGCAATGGAGAGGAGCAGAGGGAGGCCAGATTTAATCAGGGTTACTTAGAGCTCACTGCTGGGATTGCTGTGGCTCTGAAGAGCCTACCAGAAAACACTCATGTACATTTAAAGGATAAAAATCTTTGTTCGCCTTAGTCTTGCTTTGTGCATAGTGTAACTGATATATGGGAGATGAACATTATTACATGCATCCGCATACAAACACACAAATAGACGGGACTGTGGTAAAAGCTTTTATATCTCACAAATAACACCTGGAAAAACCTTCTTAGATTTCTCTTAAAAGCCTACTGTTGTGATTTTGGAGGAATTAAATGCAAACTATGCATATCTCTAGTATTTAAGTCATATTCTTACCAGATAATTTCACAGATTTTAAAAATTCTTTAGTCTTTTTGGCTTCCCCTAACATCACATTGATTTCCTCATAATGATTTTTTTTATTCACCTTTTTAGAAGTCAATGGTCAGTTGATAAAAACAGGATGAACAACAATAAACCCTACATCCAAAATACACTGCAAAAAAGTGTATTTATTTAGCCTGATTTCATCTGAATTTTGCCTGCCAGGAAGGTGATGCTAATAATAAGTTGTCCAATAGCCTCTTGAAAGTTAAAACATACATATGTTTCACATTATAATTTCATGTAAAAACAAACAAAAAATGACATCATTGGAAAATTGAAAAGAAAAGTCCTAAATCTTATATTTACACAGTTATTCTGTCCCTAATCCAAACCTTTTAAAGCACACATCCAAACTGTCAAGACTTCAGAGTTCATAAGGATGTCTGTAGTTCTGCAGAAGGTGTTTTTGTTTCAGAGGACAGAAAACTGCTAAAGTGCACAGCAACATAATTAGTTCCATGAATAAGAAAAATTCAACAATCAGGAGACACCTTCATGAATGGAAATACAGAGGGTTTACAACAAGGTGCAAACCACTGGTTACACTCAAGAACACACAGTTCTGAGACAATAATAAAACAATTCTTTGGACACTGAAACTAAGATCATCTAAGATGTACCAGAAAGACAGGAAGAAGAACAAGAAGCACAGAGAAGGAGATAAACAGTATGATCCGAAGCTTCCCACACTACAGCCACAAAAACATAACATGTTTCTTTTCCAAACAAGTCATGCATTTAACTTTAAAACCCTTGTGTTTGCAGTAAACTCACATTAAGTGCATCTATTCCCCAAAAGCTGCATCATTGTGCACTTTATAATTGAGCCTACTGACCAGCATCCCCATTATTTTACAGTTTGTTTCTTGCCTCCAGGCAGCAGAGTCACTAGCAGTGTTCCCAGGTTAAGAGGCATATTCCCCTGCTGCATTAAAGTTCTCATAAATTCAGATCACAAGGGGATATTTTTGTCTCAGCCTGACAGCATGAGATGAGACCACTCTTAAAGCCTGTCATGCTTGGTCATCACATTGTTCCAGTGGGACAGAATCAGTATGATAGGACAAAGTGGCTGTGTAGTGAGAGAAGGAAGTCATTGCCTATATCTTGTGTTTCTTACCCTCATCAGTAGCCCCAATCTATGTCTTTTTCTAACTGTATATGCTAGTGAACCAATCATGTGCCTGCTTACCTTTTTACCTTCATTTCTTTCTCCTCTAGTCTTCATTGAATTAAACAAATCAAATCACTTTTTTATTGTCACATCACATGTGCAGGTACATTGGTACAGCACATGCGAGTGAAATTCTTGTGTGCGAGCTTCACAAGCAACAGAGTTGTGCAAAATACAATAACATAAACAGGCAAAATATACGAATGGCTAAATCTGAAACTAATAAATATATGTACAATATATAATAGTATATGCAAAAAAAAAAAATTTCTGGATGTGTATACTAAATGTTTTTCTACGTGTGTGTGTGTGTGTGTGTGTGTGTGTGTGTGTGTGTGTGTGTGTGTGTGTGTGTATACACATATTTTACAAATTAAATAGAGTCAATAAATAAAATATATAAAAATATACAGAGTGAGACATGTGCAAAACAGTGGCATTACTGTACAGTATGGAGTGCATAATGTTAAAGTTCCAGTAGTGAAGCTGAGGTGTCTATGACGTGTTCAGCAGTCTGATGGCCTGGTGGAAGAAGCTGTCTCTCAGTCTGCTGGTACGGGACCGGATGCTGCAGAACCTCCTTCCTGATGGAAGAGTCTGAACAGTTTATGGCTGGGGTGACTGGAGTCCTTGATGATCCTCCCCGCTTTCCTCAGGCAGCGCTTCCTGTAGATGTCTTGGAGGGAGGGAAGCTCACCTCCAATTATCCGTTCAGAGCACCGCACTACTCGCTGGAGAGCTTTGCAGTTGTAGGCGGTGCTGTTGCCATACCAGGTGGTGATGCATCCAGTGAGGATGCTCTCAATGGCACAGTGATAGAAGGTCCTGAGGATGCGGGGGCTCATGCCGAATCTTTTCAGTCTCCTGAGAAAGAAGAGGCGCTGCTGCGCCTTCTTCACTGTTTTGTTTGTGTGTACTGACCACGTAAGATCCTCAGCCAGATGTACTCCAAGGAACCGGAAGCTGCTCACTCTCTCCACAGCAGCGCCGTTGATGGTGATGGGGGTGTGTACTTCTCTGCACCTCCGGAAGTCCACTATCAACTCCTTTGTCTTTGCGACGTTGAGGGTGAGATGGTTGTCTTGACACCAGTGGGTCAGGGCGCTGACCTCCTCCCTGTAAGCCGTCTCATCACCGTTGGTGATAAGACCCACCACTGTAGTGTCGTCCGCAAACTTCACAATGATGTTGGAGTTGTTAGTGGCTGTGCAGTCGTAGGTGTAGAGTGAGTACAGGAGAGGGCTCAGTACACACCCCTGTGGAGCACCAGTGTTCAGTGTGATGGGGATGAGGTGATGCTGCCCAGTCTGACCACTTGGCGTCTGTCAGACAGGAAGCTAAGGATCCAGCTGCAGAGGGAGCTGCTCAGTCCTAGATCCTGCAGTTTCCTGTCCAGCTTCGAGGGAACGATGGTATTGAATGCTGAGCTGTAATCTACAAACAGCATTCTCACATACGTGTCTCTCTTCTCCAGGTGTGACAGGGCAGTGTGTAGTGTCAGGGCTATGGCATCATCAGTGGACCTGTTGTGGTGGTATGCGAACTGTAGAGGGTCCAGCGTATAACCTCTAATGAGCTCCCTGGTGGCAGGAGAAAAATGTCAGAAGTATTACATGGATCTTATCTGGGCAGAACTCAGTTAAGTGCTTTGGAGGCTGCAACCTTGGAGCATATCCCCAAACTTCTATTGAGCACCTGTGCAGCTCTTCCATGTACTAAAGGAAGCGGGGTATCTGTAAGAGCCAAAAGATTAAACCATGAATATACGGATGAATTTTCAGCCTCATATACCGCATTGGATACTGTTCTTATACGAATGCTAAGCTACTATTTATCAAAGTCTATTATACTGGACACAATTAGAGTTTTTGCAAATACTGGAGATGTGCCTTTGGAGCATACTTGTAGGTATGTGGATTCAATTTTAAAGCATGCTTATCAGTCTCAGTGTGTTCAAGGCAGTGTAAAAATAGAGCAACAGTGAGCTTTTCACATCATCTTTACTGCGGGCCAGAAAGAGAAGCCTATATTCCATATGTTACAGGTGCACAGCACTGTTTTCTGTTTGCAAAGTGCAATCCCAAACAAATGGAATGGGAGGTAAATGAAACACAGGACTAAAAGCATATGACCTCCTGTCATCTCTATATGTAAACATTTCAGTGCAGCTCTGCTGACCACACCATAAAGAACCAGATGTGACTGGATTATCTGGGGCATACAGCATGCAGCTTAACACATGAGTCTATAGCATAGGTCAAAGCTGGAGTGTGAAAAGGATGCTGCTGCAGTCAAGTCCTGACTAAAGCCAGCAGGGCAGCATTATGGTTCTTTGTTTGGAGGGATTATGATACTAGGAATTGAAGAACCTCATTCTGAAAGCCTGCAGATGTACAATGTTCTTCCAAGTGAAGAACCTGCTTCTGAAAACTTGTCAATGCCTAATGTTCCACCAGTTGAAGAACCTTCTTCTGAAAGTCTGCCAGTGACTGATGTTCCCTGAGAGGAAACTCCTTCTGAAACTCCATCCGTGTCCCAGTTAGTTGTATCTGTTATCAGTGTCACAGAGAAGTCTGAAGACCTTAAAATCCAGAAGAAAAAGAAGAAGAAGAAGAAAAAAAAAGGCTTCTTCCAAAAACTCAAAACTCTCTTAGGGTTCTCACAATACCTCCGCAAGTCCAGTAAATGTTGTTAACATAAAATTTTAGTGTTGTTATTTTTAAGAAAACTTAACTCTTTCTTACTGTTAGCATATTAACAAGAGTAACTAAAACTGGTGTCTGTGTGTGTGAGTATCAGTGAGTGAGTGACAGACAGAGAAAGTGGGGAACTGGCATCAAATGAACAGGTAAAATAGTTTTTAATCTTGAGCTGTTTTGTTGGTTTTATTTTAAGACTTTGTGTTAGTGGGAAAATAAACTATACAGACTAAAAACAGAGACATTAAAATAGTTTAGATGAGTTGAAATGTGGGAGAAACCACTACAGACAGGTAAATGGTTTCAGTTCAAATCATCCAGCCATAAAAGATGATTCCAAAATTCATCAACTGCCTCCAGCTACCCAGATTTGAGCCACCAATCCACCAATGAAAAATAAGTCGGAAATTAATGTGCCAATCAGAATGCTTTAGCATTCCCACACATTTTAATTCAAAGTGCAATGAAGTTTCAGCCTGTCTGCGATGATTTGGAGTGCCTGGTGTTGGTGGTGGTTGGCCCACTGTATTTTACTGAGTCCAAAGTAAATGCAGCCATCTACCAGGAGATTTTAGAGCACTTCATGTTTCCATCTGCAACCCAGAAGACGGACAGATGGTGATTTCCTTTTCTAGCAGGACTTAGAAAATGTCTGCAACCACAAAAATAGTTGCTGACCACATCATAACTTTGCTTGACTAACCAACTCACCTGACCCAATCACCAACGATGAACACACCTTTCATCGTTGGTGAAAGGACATTTCTATGTAATAAATTATTTTTGAATCATTTTTGATTGATCTAATAATCTTGGATACTGGATATCAGATTTGTTTTTGAGTTTTAACCCATAATCATCAAAAGCCTCGAAATATTTCATTTCATGTGTAATGAATACAGAATATGGAAGTTTAGATTTTTGAATTAAATTAGAAAAAAATTAAACTTTTCAAAAATCAGATTTCTTTTTGAGATGTAGAAGCACAAGGGCCAAAATTGTGTGTGTGTGTGTGTGTGTGTGTGTGTGTGTGTGTGTGTGTGTGTGTGTGTGTGTG
>NW_024582365.1:5166216-5209095 GCF_018398535.1 Haplochromis burtoni
GTGTGTGTGTGTGTGTGTGTGTGTGTGTGTGTGTGTGTGTGTGTGTGTGTGTGTGTGTGTGTGTGTGTTTTGAACCCCATACAGTGTTACATCATTATGACTCAGTCTCTCTGACTTCAGCACTCCTTAGTCAAGCTGCTTCCCAGCCTGTAGCCAACACTTTGACCTGAAATGACATGTCAGTAAACAAAGACTAACATGTTTGCAAAGCTACACACTCACACACACACATGCAGGTGAAAAGACACACAAGAAGACAGAAAAGCAAGAAACCAGCATTTTCTTTCCCACTGATTGCACCTCTGTGCTAAAAGAGAAATTTCATATCTATCTTTAAAAAAAAATTGTGCAAAAAAAATTAAATTTTCTATTTAAATGAATGAATAAATAAGCTTGTTTTCTTTTAGAAGACAGCTTCAGAGTATTTATCCTCAGAATAGAATAGAATAGAATAGAATAGAATAGAATAGAATAGAATAGAATAGACCTTTAGCCCTTTGTCATTGTACATTTACAACAAAATTGTGGGTCCACCACACCAACTGTGCCAGAATAAAATAAAAACCTTCAACAGCAGGAATAAATAACAAACAGGAGAATTATATACAAAAATAAGAGCAAGCCACACATTAGAGAACAAGTTGCAAAGTGCTTGGAAGTAGTACAAAGAAAAAAGTCTTGGTCTCAATAGAGTCCGTGTGAGTGGCCTGAGTGATGGGGGTTACTCAGACCATGGCTCAGATTGGTGAGGTGGGTGGGCAGGGGTGGGGTGTGGGCAGATAGTGTTTGTTAACAGTCCGAATGGCCTAGGGGAGAAAGCAGTTTAGCACCAATGGTGAATAAATGTATTTATCTTCTCCTGTGGTGGGGATAGACAGCAGCTGCAGCTCTGGGTAAAATGACCATCAGCCTGTCTATTACATTATTGTAACCATTTACTGGTCATCTTTGAAGCCCGTGGCAGAATAATGCTATCTCAGAGCAATCAGAGTACAGCATATGTCTCTAAGGTTCAACCCCTATAACAAACTAGAACCTCAAACAAGTATGACCTTCTGCAGGTGACCCGGTCATTGGAGTCACTCTGTATGCCTCGAGCTGTCACGAGTTCATCTGGCACTATAAAATGAAGCTTGGGGCCGGTAGTCGATTTGAAACCATCATCAATCGTGGATCCACTTCAAAATCTTGCTAACGCTTCTTGAACTCTGAACATGAGCTCAGGTAATGTTCTTTAATGTTGCAGAACGCACAGTAAGGCTTAGGCTCACCCTAATTTGAGAGCTGCACTTAGCTTAAATTCAGCCTTTCCCTTTAGGGGTCCAAAGCATACCCACCAGACACAGAAGATGAAAATCATAAAGGACTCAATGCTTGGATGCACTAAGAGTTGGGCTGATGTGAGATCCAATGGTGGATGATTAAGAAGACACTTCAGCATAATGTGGTTGCCCCTTGGCACTGCTGGTATCAGGTTTGATGGAGTTCTTTGACTGGGAGCTACAAATATCACTCAGTGTAGATATGATTGGTATTGTGCCACTGGGACTGGTGCAGAGGCAGGAAGCAGATGCACATTGCTGAGCCTGGAAAACAGCATTGATGTCATAACCCAGAGAGACTTTATTTTCCAGAGAGGGAGAAGGTTCCTGCGGCTCCATATAAATGGTAAGGATCAAGACAAGGGAGAAGCTGTGGCTTACCTACCACTTCTTACCACTTCCCCCTGAAGAGACACAGAGTCTTCTAGCGCCTAAAGAAAGGAGGTCACAAGTTTGGCAATGACTGGCTGATATTCCATTTTCTTCACTAGCTGCTTGGTCAGGGCTGTTAACATTCCTCTTGTAAGCACCACCTCTATTTGGCTCGAATGTTAAATGTTTGCACTCAAGGTCTTTCCCTTTCTGTTTCTGTAAGTGAAGTTAAGACTCAAAACAATTTGTACTGCCAGGAGGTCGGAGTCTGAGAGGGGAGATATTCTGCATCATAGAAGGCCAAGGATTTTGATGTCCAGTAGTCTCTGTGAGGTTGATTAGACTGTGGCATAACAAGGGTGCTGAATCTGTCGTGTCTACTTGGAACTCACCCAGCTTACAGGACTGAAGGAGTGCAGCTTCTGAATGATTGTGTTCTTCCATGATATCACTTTGAAGTTGACTTTGACCTTTTAGATACCTCTTTATCTTTTCTGCTTCTCTTACATTTGTGTGAAATGTGGCTTCTGGAGTTAGGGTGAACTCACAGTGAACACATTTTTATAGTTCAATCCTTGAATCAAAATTAATGTTTTTGCCAGGCGTTCCAGAAAGCAAATATACTCACAATATACTAAAGATGATAGATTGAATAACCCATGTCCTTCATGCACACAACTGAGTTTTAATAGTCTGTGTTATTGTCCCTTATCATATTTTCATCCTCACTTAGCAGAGGGGAAAAACAGGAGTTGCATAGGTCATATATGGCATCACCTTATCAGCAGGTAAAACTTGCATATTTAAGTGCATCTCTTTTAGATAATGGGGTAAACTGAAGTCAACATCTGTGTCAGAACGTAACATATGTAACTCATATTGTCTGTTTGCACCCAGTGTGAGATGCAGGTCACTACTTTCCTATTTTCATTGTCTCAAACCATGCCTTAAAACCTTTGCTTGACCACAGTAATAAATTGTATAAACTGTCCTTATTTGATATACTGGAATGAGCAGACATAAACCCAAGAATAAAAAAGTCACCACCAGACAAATCATCAAGCCAGCTGGCATCAGATTTGCTTTTCAGCCTTTAAAAAATATATATAAAACTCACTGAAAAGTGATGTAACACCAAAACCGTGGAGGCTTTAAAATGATAACCAACAGGGCAGAGAAGGTGACAATAATAGAAAGTGGGAAAATATGGCTGCCCTCATCTAAATCAAACTATGATTCGAGTATTGGATCATCAGTCACATTCATTGCCGCATTTAAAGTGTTTTATGTGTCTGTTCAGCTTTGTTGATTTATGTGTGCACATGTATTCACCCTGATTTCTCATGTGTACTTCTATCAAGATGAGAAACAAATACATCTTTGCTTTATAAAGGTTTGCTTGTCCTTACTGGGGTTTCGTTTTAGAGTTAGGAGGAGGTTTGGAAGTGAGATAGAACCTTGAAGATGAAACATTTTCAATGCAAAACAGAAGATGCAAGAACGAATTTCTTATGCCAAAGACACATTTTTTTGTCATTTTGCCTTCTTCTGCAGCACAGTGGATTTTTTTTAACAGGTGACCGTGATGTGATTGAAGCACAGACTTTCAGCCTTATTTCAAGAGGGTTTTTTTTTTAACAAATTTGCATTAATCTTGGTTTCACCTGTCCAAAGTCAGAGCTGTGCAGGCTCTTATAGATGTTTTCTGAGCAAAATTCAATGTGGCCTTCCTGTTACTGCTTGTAAACACTGTTTATTTGCATTCATAAAGGCATCTCTTAACTGTTTCTTCACTCTGATAATGGCCTCCCTCATCTCGTTGGGTCTCACATTTAAGGTGAAAAGATATGTTATACAGATTCAACACTCTGAATCATCTTCAGGTACATCTGTTTCATTTGACGTGAAATAATGAAAGAAAAGGCTTCACCTGGCCATGAAACTGCCAACTGTGACAAGTGGCAAATTGAATTGAAGCTGAACTCCTAAAACTGGACAATTACTACATATTGTAATATTTTTTCTAAACCATAAAAGCCAACAGATAATCATGGCAGCATTTACAGATTAAAGAGTGCTTCATGGAATTTGCTCCACTTTATTTTTCACACTGTGTCCTAAGAAGGAATCATCTGGCAGAGTGGGAAGACGACCAGAGACACCCGTGAACGGATATGATGCACTCAGCCTTAAACCTCACCTTTCCTCCTGCAAACTGCATGAAACCGAAAGCCTCTACCTGACGCTGCCACTTCCACTGAGCCCCGAATACCCGGGCTATTCCCACACCCAAGCACACATGGCAGACATGATTCTGTCTCTGTTTCTGTCGGGTCCATGTCTCATGTGTTTCTCTCTTACACCCACATCTCATTTTCCACGAGTGACAGTGATGGCCTTTGACAGCTCAGAACATGACATGGCCAGCAGCCACCCAGCATGGCGAGAGGGAAATCCCTATAAAATAAATATTACACACACATACTTCACTCAGGGAGACAGGCAGGGGACAACCTGACCTGCTGACACGTTCACATTTAACCCTCACACTGCTGAACAAGGAAAATGTAAAAAAAAAAAAAATTGGAGAAAGGAAGATACATAAACACCCGTATACGTGTGTGGGTATCGGTGTGGGTGTAGGTGAAGCAGGCATCTCATTTTCTTTTTATATATACAAGCAAGATGGAGAATCCATGTACCCTGTCAGCTTGAGACAGCCTCCTCAGAACACAGGGTCTCACCGACAAACACACACACACACACACACACACAACTACAGTTCTAGATTTGCACATTAGAAATGTTGGCTGCTCACAAGGAAAAACTCTTGCCTCTGTTTTTCAGAGAAAGGGTGTGGCATCTGATTTTAAATTTTTTAAAAAGCCTTATTTTTGCTCCAAAGATAAAACATGTCTAGGATCAGCTTCTCAGCATCTTCTCAGACATAGTAGAACAGGCTGCCCAAAACATGTCGCCAACTCGGGCACATCCTCAGGACAGAAAAGGCAGCCACTCATGAGTGAGCGGAGAGCAGTCAACCAAGCAAACACGTGGACATTCAAACCAGAACTTTTACCCGAGGTTTTGGGCAACTGAAGTTCTACTGTAGGAATATTTTGTACTATCTGAGTACTATCAAGGGTGGGTATTGTTGTGGAAATTGTTTTTGACTTTAACTTCTATATTGTAGTTTTCATTTTGCAGTTCACTTCACAATTACTTAAAATGTTGGAAGAAATTGAATGTTCCTACATTAAGAGGGCTTTATGTGCCATTAAAATTTGGTGAACTTGCCTCATACAACCATGGGCAGGAAACAATAGCTGAGTGGCAAAGAGAACACGAGACAAGGCAGATTATGCGCTTCACGGGAGCAACTGGGTAGTTTTAGACCAAAACCCCCTTATTTCCCCTTCAATGCAGCGGAAGCAAGTCAAAGGAGTGGGTGGAGATGCATAAGTAAAAAGACAGTGGAGAGGAAAAAAGTGGTGAGCACAACTGAAGGAGAGAGGAAAAACAGGGCAGTGCAGGAAGCGGTCGAGAATCACCAAAGTCATTACAGGAAGGACAAAAGTGCTAGGAAGGAGAGAAAAAGGCAGAACATGAGGTTGTAGATCAGAAGATGCAGGTCTAACAAGAAGTGTAAGAAAGAGGGACTGAATGAAGATTTGTAGGAAGATGATATATTTAAAAAAAAAAAAGTATGGGGGGGGACTTATCAGCCCCAGGTCAAGAGGCTTCTCACTTAATTAAACATGAGTGCAAAAGGGTTTTAGGCGCTTGATCATCAGTTTGAACGCCATCAGAAGTGTTGGATCAGCCCCAATAACTGTGACAAGTTCTCAAGGGAGGTGGGGATGGCAGTCTTGAAGAGCAGTTACACCACCCAGTGGTCACCTGAAAGTTGTTACACCTTCTGAAAAATAGGGAGTCATCCACAGCAGCAGTCTGTAGTTTCATGTTTAGAAATCCAGCAAACCAAACATGATTTTTGCTGCTGAATGTTAAAAATAAAATAAAAAGGAGAAAAAAAAAAGAATATACAAATTACTACATTTAAAAAGTCCATATCAAGCCTTTTATTTGGTATACAGATATTCATAATTTATACAGTTTATATATATATAGAGAGAGAGCAAGTTTTTTATATATATATATATTTAACATGTGCCACTGCAAAGTCACAGACAAAATTATTTTTGCCAAGAAAAAAAAAGGAAAAGAAAAATATATGTGCTTAATTTCAAAGTAGTGCTGTGAAGCTTTTAATGAAAGATGAACAAAATCGGAATGATGAGGTAACTGCAAGGAAGGAAAATAACCATTAATAATAGCTGAATAACCATAATAATAATAATAATAATAATAATAATAACAACAACAATAACATTAATAACAATAATGATGAACTGAACAAATAAGCAACCAAGAACTATAGTGGCAGCATGGACCCTTAGTGTCAAACTAGAGAAAAAGTTTAAGTCTATAACATACATACACACATAGTATGCATACAGACAGTGCATAAGCATACAAACAGGAAGTAAAGTCAGTCACTCATGAGAGCAAAAAGCTCTCACATGTTGTTTACTTCTCTCAACAGAAAACTCAGACATGCTTCAGGAGATGTTTTTTATTTAAAAAAAAAACAAAAACAAAAACAAAAAAAAAAACCCTCACACTCTCTCACACACACACACACACACACACACACACACACACACACGGCCCTGCATTACAGAATGGGCCCAGCAACAGTTGCACAGGTGTGGTGCATGCACGTGTACGCGCCCGCACGCGCACACACAAACACACACTACAGCGGGAGATACTGGAGGACTTCTGTGCATTTGCATGTTAGAAAAGTACGAGAGGAAGTCATCCCATGAAAATGACATTACATGTACGAGGGGATGCAACATTTTGGCAAAGAATGAAAAGAAAACAGGAAGAGAGAGTGCTGCACAAACATATAAGATTATGGTCACAAATATATAAGGTTGTGGTGTGAGAGTGTGTGTGTGTGCGCGCGTATGTGTGTGTGAGAGAGAGAGAGAGCAGGCAGTGCTGAACATGTCTGACAGACATTAAGGAGTGTCTGGCACCCTCGTGTGGTCACTCCGAGTCTCTCTGGACCTCTGAGGCATCCGCTCGACAAATGGGGCACGTCCTGTTGGCCTGAGGGAGAAAACGGCAAATTAGGTTTGAGAGATGGTCCTTATATTCAGTCAGGATACTGATTTCATGGTCGCACACTTAGATATTTTATTTTTTAATCAATATGCAACCCTTTTAACCCAATTTACACTGAGGCTTTGTAGAGTGCAGCGTGTGTCTAAATCATAAGACTGGTATGATCAACAAGAACTTGGTGTTCAAGAGCCTCATTTAGCATTTTCAGTGGGAAATCACGTGTTTATGAAATCTTCAGCACCTTCTGACTGTAGTATCCTGGGGTTAGTGCGAGTTCACAGATTTCAGTAAATCAGATGAGAAACATTTCAACACACTTGGACTGAGACTCTCTTCTGCTATTTATCAGATCTCTTGAAGAGTGAGATTCTCACTAGAATCCTATAATTAAGAGGTGTCTGTGTATCTTAATACATGTGTGCTTGGACTGATTAGGTTTGTGCCTTTCAGCAACTTCCAAAAAGTTTTCCAGGTATGTTATGTAACACTTTGCTGGGTGACTTCTGCCCTGTTCACACATGGTCATGAATGATGTTATTACATTTAGAAAGCTCTAATTTACACTTGACATTAGAATCCATCACCACATGTGTCTCAAGTGACAACCTGTGAGCGTCTCTCACTTTCCTGCTTCATTTGCAAAAAAATAAATAAATAAATATGTGTGCCACTTCTCTCTGCAGAGACCAAAGCGATGCAATTTTCAATACTAGTTTGCCAGAAATTAATGTTAGAAGAAGAAATCACAACAATATTATACTCTGTTTATTCTTTGATACATTCCTGGCAAACCAGATCACCCAAGGTGTTTAACACACTCATAAACTGTCTTTATCATTTACAAACATTAAAAGGCACTGTGTATCTCATTTGAGAGCCAATGAGCGCACTATTATGCTTGCACAGAGGTCATCAATGAGCAGGGCAGTCTTTCATAATGAGGCCTCAGGCACAATTTCATGCTCACTTGAAAAACAAAGTGACCTTATGTGGCTGAGACCAGCTCAAAATCTGGTTTAGGTTATCAGATCATCCCTTAAAGTGTCTTGAGAGGACTCAAATTTACACTTGGAGTGAGCACTTATTTTGATGTTAATGCCATGTGTGAACAGTGATGTGAATCTGTTGCCAAACAATGCGCAATAAGCCTTGGCTAACTTGGCTAACTGTAAATATATGTGTGTAACAGATCAGCATAAGCTGGTGGGATTCATGCTGGACACACGTACCCTCAGCCACTTGTCGACGCACTTTCCGTGGAACTCATGACTGCAGGGCAAAACTCTAAGCAGTTGACGCGACTCAAAATCACTCATACATACCACACACCTGCAATGAGATAGCTATTAACACACAAATTACAGCAAAAGAAGAGACCTTTTTGACACTTTCTAAATGACAGACAGTGCATTCAGGCAGATTTAGTTAGGCCAGTAACTTAGGGTATCTGTGGAAATTATTTTGAAAAAGGTCACTTGGATGTACGCTTTACTAAAAAATATGCACATTTTGAATGTGAACATATTTCTCATGGTATCCAACCCCATTAGAGAGAGTTTATGGGTGATATCAGCAGTGTGTTAAGCCCTCAGAAGCTTTCAAAACTATAAATATGCTAAATAAAATGTACAAAGACAGTCTGTTATCGATAAAAGTCCACAATGAGATTCTCAACCCTGAGTAGCTGAAAAAAATAAATAAATAAAAAAATAATTAGGATAATTGTCCATTATTAGCAAGTACATAGTTTCTAAAAGGGAAGTACTCACAGTGTTTGCTCAGACTGATGGTTATTTGGATTAAATCGATAAGAAGGAAGCTGTTCTATGTCTCCCTTGGTCAGTCCCCGGAGTTTAGCCTCTCCCAGGCGCTCAGCAAGGTTCAGCAGAGCCTGTGGGAGAAAACATCAGCGACAGTAGAATTAGAGTCTCTCCCCCACCCTGCACACCAGGAAATGCATAACCAAAATGCTAAAGAATGGCAAGAACAAACCTCATAATTTTCCACTTCACCATCATCGACATCCAGCTCTAGACTGATTGCAGGACCTGGCTGGACTGGCAGCATTGATCTACAGAAGAGCGATTTAACACAAACCAAAACATTAATAACATAGTAGTTAATTCAGCTCTTGAATCATCACAATACAAAGTTACTTTTTGTACTTCACATTGCAATAAAGTTATGTTTTGTTGTCACTGCTTGGCTGTATAGTACAAAATAATGAAAATTAAGTCAAGGTGGCTCACAAACAGTCAAATCCAGGAGTGGAAATTGAAAAGTACCTGTAAAAATGACAAATATCATCTTGACCTTACACACAGTTTGGATGAAGACTCATTAGGGGATCAGTAAAATCTAACCAATAGCCTGCACTGCAGTCATTGTATTCTTTGTTTAAATAAATAAACTCTGTATTAGTTCCTTAGCCTCAAGGGGATTTTCAATGACCATGCTCAAGTCTTAATGGCTGCATCTCATATCTTGACTTTATTAATTTGCTTTTATTTTGTCGGTGTGGACAAGATTTGTTCTTCGGTTCTTTTAAACATGCAGCAAAATTAACATATTTATCAATAACACACTAATAAATATTCACATTCCAGCAATAAATATCAGGTAAATTAAAAAGAATGAGCCGATTTAAAAGTCCTTTAATTCTGCAGCTGTCCACCGGTAATGACTGAAACACATACAGTAAGAAAGAGGGAAGTCATCAGTTTTACGTGGTTGTAGGTAAGTAGCATAACAGCAGTGGCTGCAGTGACTCCAGACATGGTCACAAAAGTATAGGAAGACTTGGACTATCATGTGGACATATGCTGTCTGTCTGGAGGGGGACGCACTGAAGTTTTGAACAAAATTTTATATTCAGCCATGTATTTTAAAATTTACCACAAGCTTCTATGTCCATTACTTCAAAAACAATATAATCTTTTGAAATCAGATTATTCTTTCTGATACACTCTGGATATTTGTCTAAAGATAATTTTTAAAAAATCATTCTAAGTGAATTTATTCCCCGTTCTACTTACAGGAAGTAAGGCAAGAGGCTGGGGTGGTAAGGCGAAGGTGGCAGCTGCTGGGAGCGGTACCGTCGCCCTGGGAGACGGCGAGGAATGAAGTTTGGATAGGACTAGGTGGAGAGATACAACAAATACAAGTCAGATGATTTGCATTACATTTTTTTATATAACACTTCATGGGATGAAATAAACATATTTTATAAATTATTGTAAATGCTCACCACTCCAAAGAATTCCTGTGGCAGGGGGTCATGGGACAGGAAGTGGAGTTGTGTGGAGTGTGGGGTGAGTGCAGGGTGGGTGGCAGGAGGATAGTGAAGCCCAGCACCCAAAGACAGATGCTCACCAAGCAGCTCAACATCATTCTCTATCCTCTGTAACGGCTGAGGAGATCAAGGACAAAATGTTAAAATTCAAAACATATAGGTGATATTGCCCAGGATTTTTCCTGTCATTACAGCATAAGAAGCAACTTAACCACTTAATAAATTTAATTAAAAAGTCTGAATGGGATTAAGAAAGAAAGTTTCAACCTTTGAAATACAAGTGTTTTAAAAAGGGATAAAGAAAATAACTGAATTCAGAAAGAAAAAAAAAAACCAATTGAATTATCTCTGAAATCGTTTTTTAATCAGTTAATTGGCAGCTGCTTTAACATGTAGCCAATGCAAATGAAATAAAGTTTTAGATTAAAGCTGTGCAAAGACAAAATGTGCACAAAAGAGCTGTCAATACCACAGTTTCAGTACATATACTCATTTGTTACTAAAACTCAAGAATACCACAAACTGCTTCAACTCTAGTGTTTAAAATATGCATCACCCATTTAGCTTGAACTTCGTAAGACGTTTTTATAAAGTTTACAGTTTTTGAAATTCCAGGAGGAATTTTGAAAGCTTCCCAGAAAGATCTCGATTGACTAACTACTAGCTTAAATTAAAACACCTAATACAAAAGCTGTATTTGATACCAAGTTATCAAAAGGTTTCCCGCTCACCGAACGGGCCTGCTGTGCTGGATATGGTCCAAACTGTCCAGGCTGAGGCAAATGAGGTGGATGGTGGGAAAGATGTGTGGGGGTATGGGTGAGATGAGGTGGGGGGAGCAGGAAGGCCGGATCACTGGACAACAGTGATGGGAATGGGTAGGGCATCGGTAAGTGCTGTACAGAACAAGTCTGAAGGACCTAGCAGAAACACACAAAAGTTTCACTTGTTAAAGTATGTTACAAAAAAGGATTTCTTAAATAAATAGATAAAGAAAAATAACAGAAGAAGATTAAGTAACATTTAACAGACATGATTTGAATTCATGTCAATAAAAATGCTTATTTACACCTATAACTACTTTAATTCCAAAACAAAAAATGAAATACAGCCCTGTGAAAAAGTAAGTACACTTTTGCCACTTCCAAATTAGGCAGTGATGTAGATGCCAGCTGGTGCTAATCAAATGCACTAGATTAAATGAAGATCAACAAATTATGATTGGCTCTTTAAAAGCAGAAGTTTTGGCTGTTTGTTGGTTAATTAGAAAAGGAAAGAACAAGCATGGGTTGCCAAGAGAAAGCCTCTCTAAAAAACACATCTGAACAAACTACAACACTTCTGAAGAGCATAGATTTTTTGTGTTCAAATCATGCATGCATAAAATGTATTCATAAATTGATAATACTTTTGTATGCTTTTGTTCATACTTCACGGAAAAATTCAGAAACCCCTCTGACCATGCGTGGGATCAAAACTACCATCCTTTTTTTCGCACTATAAGGCGCACTTAAAGTCCTTTAATTTTCTCAAAAATTGACAGGGCGCCTTATGTATGAATTCTGGTTCTGCTTACTGACCTCGAACCGATTTTATGTGATACACAACGCTCAAAAATCTGTCAAAAAATGTTTTAGTACGACTTTGGTAAGCTACGAAGCCACACCACTTGATGGATTGTCGGAGCATTACGACTACCGTAGTCAGGAGTCCCAAAGTCAAACGAACACTGCGACATCAGTAAGAGTTAAAAACTGTCTAAATTCTTTCATCTTTAATAAAACGGTCAGCGTTAACAATGAAGTTTAATATCCAGGCATCCATGAAAACAGAATGTATTAAATTTAATGGAGTTAGAAGCGAGCTCGCTAGTTTCCACCTAAACATGATATACCATGTTCTGACTGAGAGATTTCTGAAATAATTAAAATGTACAGCTCTGCTTTCACTTCCAATATAAATAAAAACATGAAACTAAACAGCAGTGACTCAATAAACATGAGGGTTCCGGATGGTTGGAGACAAATGCAATAGCATGGCAGGATGCTGTAAAGGGACCAAACTTCAGGCAGGAGAACAACTGAGAAAATCCATCCACAATACGAGGTTAGTCATTAATATACAACAACATGGGAATAGAGCAGCAGCGAGAGAATTCAACATTAATGAATCAATGGTACGGAAAAGAGGAAGCAGGAAGAATGAGTTGAGTAAAGTTTGAGTTATCTGACCGTTTTGTTTTGCCTAATGCACCTTATAATCCGGTGCGCCTTATGGTCCGAAAAATACGGTACTATTTATTTATTTATTTATTTTTTATTACCTCCTTCAGGTAATTATTTGCAGTTTTCTAAGAACATCAGCCACAAAATTCTCAGAATTGCCATAAAAATAACTTGCATGTAAAGAAAACAAAATACTAAAGAGAAAGGCCATCTTTTCTCTAGACTTTATCCTTTTAACAAACATATTCTTCATTTAATATAATCTTTTTTATCTTTTCTTTTTCTTGTAGCCAAACTTTTTTTTAAATTAGTATTATTTTCTACCTTGAGTCTCGGATGAAATTATATTCAGCTCAGATATTCAGTTTAGCAGTTTCTCCCTTAAGAAACTGTCACTATTCTACCCATTTCACCATAAGGTTAAAAAACAAAACAAAAAAAAAAAAAACCAGAAAATCACCAAAAAAACGTGCAAAAAAGCAAAAACACTCACGGGAGGAGGGACGCTGCACACAGGATAGTGTTGACCACTGAAGACCACAGAGCATGCTGGGATCTGCTGTGGGGCAGAGCGAGGTGGCAGGCCTGGTGGCGCTCCCGGTGGTGTCACAGGATACGAGACTGGAGCCGAACCCTAAATATGGAGATCAGCAGAAAAAAAGGTCTGCCACTTTATGGCTGTAAATTTTAATTAAAAGCTGGATAGCTGGAGTTAGCAGACTTAATCCACATTGTCCGAGTTGTAAATAACAAATTTTAAAACTTCATGGATCACTGCTAACACCACAGATTTATACTTGTTGTGGCGCACAAATCAAGCAGATGATAACCCTGAGGTCTGCATTTCCCTGCAGCTGAAAACTCGTTATTCCATTTTTTTCTTTTTTGTGTTTTCATTAAATCCATTGTTCATTATGTTTTCTTTTCTAGAGATAAGTTCAAAATGCTTACTTTAAGACTGCTGGATATGTGCATTAAAATTTATGTATTGATTTATGTAAAGATTATGTATGCATGCATGTAGAGATGAATAAAACACAAACAAGCCAGATATATTAACAGACAATCCTGCATTAACCTTTTACCTGTATGATCAAAACAAAATTATATTACTCATTAGTCTCCATCTACAGCCATAAATAAGTTTTTACACCCACGAGTGATAGGCTTTCATTTTCACATTGACTTGTTTGCATCTTAGAGTGTTATTTGCACCCATCTCTCAATCTTAAGCAGAGTTAAAAAACAAAAGGAGACAAAAGCACAGAAAATGATTCAGTTAACAGCAATTCAATTATTTTTCTTTCCGAAAACCGGTCACATCATCTGCTTTGAACCCACCTGCTCATGAAGATCCAACACCACACTGCTCTGTTGCTGGGAAGGGTGGGCGTGTGGGTGCTGTGGATGAGCTGCAGGGTGCAGAAGCCTGGGAGAAAGGTTTGGAGACTGGTGAAGAGGCCTCGGGGAGGGATTTGGAGGATGGTACCCAGGGCGTTCTTCAGGCCCGGGCCCTGCCCCAGGCCCTCGGGGAAGCTGCTGGTTATAGGGTGGGTAGCCCTGTGGAGGAGCCGGATGGCGGTAGTTTTCATCCTGATGGCCAGGTGAAGGGCCGTTATGGGAGTGCAGGTGGTGGTGGTGATGATGATGATGGTGGGCATTGGGGTGATGGTGGTGATTGTTGTTGCTGTTGTAGTGGTGATGGTTGTTGTTGTTGTGGGGGTGGTGGTGGTGTCGGGTCAGACGGTCTCTCCGGCCACGCTGACGTCTCATTGGAGGGCTGAGGTGGAAAAAAGAAGGAAAAACTAAAGAAGAGGCAGAAGGAGTTATGTTGACATTTGCATCATGAAAGACACCTGATAAGCCACCTATGGCAACATGACTAAAACTTTAATTCCTAATTCATTTAACCAAACAAGAGTCAAAACAACTCAACAGGCAGATTAGTATTCAAGTTATTAAGCTTTCTGAAATGGAATTTTTCATTCAGATATTCAAATCAATTCTAACATTCAGACAAACAGCCAAATACACTATAACAAGTGAAAATTCACAAATGCATGCAGATTGCAATGCATCAGAGCAAATTGCTGTGTATCTGATACCTTAATACATTCAAGTATTTTGTTTTTGTAACCTCAATAGACCTTCCTGATTTAACACATCTGATTAATTTAATTATACTAGAAAATATGAGAAGACAATACTAAAATTTATTCCAGTCACATAGAACACAGACATTAATATGCCACAAAATATAAGTTGCCAGCTGCCAACTAATAAAACTGAGCATAATAAATATTAATACAGACAAATTCAAAGATACTATTGCAAGATCTCCAATCTGTCATAAGTCATTACATTTACAGGCTGAAAAATTTAATTTATTAATGAAGTCTGTTTGTATGCATTTGTGTCAGACACAAACCTGCGACGGTTTCGAAGGGGTGTGTGGCATCGCTCTGGCATGTAGTGAGGGTGTGGTCTGCGACTCGGCGGCAGCTCCCAGGGGCGAATGGGAGAGGAAGGAGTTGAGGGTGGGGCGGAGTTTAAATCTAACATGGACTGCTGGGAAAGACGCTGCCTTTTTGGGCTTGGGCTGTCTTCCATCTGGACACAGAGGTGAGGGAGGAGAGGAAACCACAAATGTTCGGTTAGAGGAAAAAAAAAAAAAAAAAAAGTGAGAACAATAAGGGAGAGGATGAATAAGAAAGAGAGCACAATGAAATACAAATTCTATTTAAACCAGAAAAAGAGCAAGGAAAACAGGTGGTGGTCATGTTTCATACTTACTTTGTCCCGATCCTCGCTGCACACGTTATCTGGATGAAAATGTAGCACTCCTCCTGCCGGCCGCACAGATTTTTAAAAAAAAAAAAAAAAAATCATAATCAGATAAGACAGGACAGGACTGAGGAAAACATCACAAGACACATGGACATTTGCAAGCCAAGCAGATAAAAATACACCACCCGCAACACACAAACATACACAGGTAACTGGCTGCCTCTGACATTTTATTTTCCTTTTCTTGCCTAAACATTTCTACAGACTTCACACCACAAAGTCCAACGTAGAAAACAAAAATGTGACATTTTGTTACACAACCAGAAAAGTGCTTTGCCCTCCCATAGGGTTTGTCTTCTAAACAAACTTAAATTCTCTGCTTTAAATGAGCAGACAAGAAAGCGAGTCATCTCTGGAAGATGTCACCCTGGACGTCTCCTCGCTAGCTGTCACAGCCAAGTCACTCCCTCTGATCTTACATGAAAAGCCCACGCGCGCGCACACACACGTATGTATAACACGCCAGAGCAACTTTTTGATTTTTAAAATGTGACCTACTTCAAATGCAAATAACTACTTTACCCACTTTTGTAGCATAAAGAAGGGAAATTATTGATAATGAAGATAAGGAAAATAACTAACATCAAAAGCGATAATAGGTGCTATTCCTATCATGCAATAGTTCCAAACATTTCCTGAATTCAGCTTCTCAAATGTGAAGATATGCATTTATCCTGCAATCTAAAGAGATCTTTTGGCAAATTATGATGGACATGCTCATTACTACTTTTTTTTTTTGCATTTCACAATACATTTAACAACTGAACCCCCTAGAATTAGCCCATAAACTGGAGTGACCCTATACCTGCTGACTATCCCCTTCACGTACAAAGTATTAGCAAGAATCTTGGCTTCAAATGTCATGTTGACCCACTTTTTTAGTGTGCTAAAGATTTTCTAAGCAGGTTAGTCAAGCACTATCAGGTTTGCAATGACAGCTTTGTTTCTGATAAAGAATCTATTTTATAAGATCAACAAAGCATCACTAAAAGGGATTGAAATTAGTATGTGCCCCCCCGCCCAAAAAACCTAAAACTAAAAATAACATTGCTGAATAAACCACTAATGCTATAAACGTAATCTCAGAAAAACACAGTGCTCTCCTATCTGTTTATCTAACAGTCCACATGTGCAGTCTGGAAGCAACATGTGCATGCAGACCTTTCAGCAGCTTAAGAAGGATGTCCTTAAACTTGGCTGACAAGAGTTTCCTCTAAGCAGTTCCCCAAAAAACCTTTAATCACCAAAAAGAGGAGGGGGGGGACTCCTCCCCTCATGCTTTTCTGTTTCTTCCTCTGTAAACCTCTCTCATCCAGACAGCCCTTTCTGCCTCCTCAGAAACAACAGATCTGAAGGCAGCCCCCTACCCCTTTCTTGTCTTTGCGACGCCACTCCAGAGCCATGTGAAGTCTGCCGATAGTGACAGCTCAAAGATGCCCCGCTAGTGGCTGCGGAGAACAGAGGGACGGGTGATTGAGCGTCTAGCCAACATTTGGGCCAGTACATTGGCTTACATGTTTATTCATCAAACCATCCCTTTTTCTTTAGACCTCATAGGGTTCTGGGCCTCAGATGGCCATGCAGTTTATGCAGAATTAGGCCGGTATATGCTGATTCATCCCGGGAAGCTAGGAGAGGGGATGGTGAGTCTGACTGGACAGGTTCTGTTGGTGTGTAGACGCGACCTTGCTTCCCTTTGAGCATGGCTGCTGATGGGAGACTGACACCATTTCTTTTACAACAGACAATTGAGTCGAGCAGGGTAGTGAACTCAGAGCATCAGCTGTCATCAAGAAGCAATTTGTTCATGCTCTTTAGCTGAAGTTCAAAAACTTCAAGTATCATGTGGGAGAGACAGGATGTAATCAGAGAACCACTCGATTTACAAATAGAATCTGCAGATGAAGATGTGTAAATATGTAACTACAATGTCAGCCAGCTATTACAGCTATACCAAGTGATGACATTGCTTGAAAATGGAAGAGAAAAAAATAGGAGGAGAAAATAACAGAGGTAAGGCAGTTGGATACATTTTTAACAACCCCAAATCCAATCCTGTCACATTCTGCATAAAGTGATGCCAAGAGGCGTAATACAGTGACATGTACAAACAAGACCTGGCAAACAAAAAAAATCTGTGATGCACTTAAATATACACAGTGTTGCTTTGCTTACACACAGAGGACATTTTACACACAAACCCCTGCCACAAAGGATGAGGCATGTGCAGCTGCTAAGAGGAATAAGAAGACAGCTCACACAGATGGGAAATATAGTGCTGAAGTCATTCACACAAACCCTACTTTGGTCTGTCAATTTGGGAAGCGTGTGTTTCTGTGAGAGTCTGTCTGTGTGGCTCATTTTGGCTGTTTGGCAACAGTTTCTTCTATTACGACATGGCACCATTAAAAGCCTGCTTTCATTCATTCCCTGCACTTTTGTTTGCCTTTGAGGGAAGCCAGTCTAGTTTTACAGAGGGCTTCCAGTCACTTTTCACTGGAAACTTGCTGAACACTGAAGAGTGGTGCCAGTGGTGAGATAATAAACAAAAAGAGGCTCATGTGCAATCTCAAATGTTATTTTCTTTTATGAGAGTTTCATTCACTTTTTCCTCTTCTGTTTACATTTTTTTCCTGTTGTCTCGTTGACGAGTTTGGGTTTGGTAAAGAAACACCACTAATTGAATAAACCTTTGATGGAAACCGGACAGTACAATTAGATTTGATGTGAGAAAGTGATGAAACAAACAATGAGCCCACACAACTGCACTCAGCAACATCAATCTTTACTTGTTAATGGCTAAATACAGTAAAGAAAGACATATTTGACTAATCTGAGACAATATCAAGCTTTACTCAGGGTAAAATGCAAGTTGAAGAGTATAATGCTTAAGGATGAAACAAGGAAAACTGTATAATGCCAGCCTGCACCACAGCACTGAAACTAAAAATAAATCACTATCGAGAAAAGGACAAGCCTTGTTTCAAGGCTCCAACTGCTCTATTAATCAGACTCCTCTCATACATGTCTTGCAGAAACTGAATAAGAGCATGTGGGATGTCTTAACCAGTGGGCTCATGCATTTGTCTCTGATCTGATAAATGAAATTGCACTGCTGCTCTATAGCGAACACGATTACAGTCTGAAGAACTTATAGATTTGTTTTATTCAATGTCAAAAGCAATTCAACTTTATCGCTAAATATCTCTATCTAGATAACAGTAATCTGAATGTTTTTGGTGTTACTTTCCTTATACTGTTTAACTGCATTCATACGAGTAACACGATGTGATCTGGAGGCCTTAAGCACAACTGTGCTTGGATTAGCCTTAGGAAAAATCTGCAGTGTGAAATGTCTACTAATAGCCAAGATCATTTGCATTCTGAGAATAAAGCCAGACAATGACATACAAGGAAAAGTTTGTGACCTATTTGCACTCTATTTCTAGAGATGTGTGAACAATGCACACTCCAAGACCCACTGCAATAACAGATAACCCGTTTCCTTGATCCTTAACATGCATTTTACATTTTTTTGTATTTCTGTAAAGATTAATAAAAGCAATTCTACAAGTTTAACCTTTGTATTTTTCAAAAAACAACAACAAAAAACCCCAAAAAAACCCAAACATGCTCCCTGCCAATTTTAAATATACGTTTCCCCAAATGTGAAAAAAGTCAAATATGCTTATTCAAACATCAATCATTAACCGTTACTTGGATGATAAAACTAAGACGTATAAAAGTCATAGTCTTTCAGTTAAGCTACAAATAAGTTTATACAGGCAGAAGTTGCAGGCCAATAGAATAATATTATTTTTGATTTATCTGCAGTGCTTAGTTTCTACTGTGGGCAAGGCAAGTTGAATTCTGGAAATAAAGTCAGCTCAGGAGGTAGAGTAGGTCACCTACTAATCGGAAGGTTGGGGGTTTGGCAAGATAGTTTGGCAAGTTGGGCAAGATACTAACCAGAAGCTGAATGTCAGATAAAAAGCACTTAAGCCTAGAAACAAGTGTTTGTGTGAATGGGGCATGTTGAATATAGTGCTTTGAGTGCTCAGAGAGAGCAGAAAAGCGTTACATAAGAACCAGTGCATTTTCCAATGACATACAAGACAAAGTTTGTGAACTTGGTTTTCCCTATTTACATGAGTAAACGCTGACCAAACCTCTAAAGAAAAGAGACTGCTGCCTACCGAGCAGCGACCCATAGCTGGCCTTTCAAGCAACAGCTGGCAGTGAAAGCACCAAGCCTTTTAAGCTGCTAGTGATGAGGCTGCATCCCTCAGAGGAGGGATCCATCCTGTGTTTGTATGTAATGTAGATGCAATGCATCTAGCCGGGCTGCAGGCCCCGACTACTTAACCCTGCTTACCGGCTCCGGGATGCCTGTGAGCTCCGTGTGAAGAGTGGCGCTGCGCCCCTGCGGACAGGTAGCTCCCCTGGGTGTGCTGCTGCTGGTTCTCGGGGTAGCTACGACCTCCGTGGTGCGGCGCCCAGCTAGAGTTGCTCTGCTGCGGGTAGTTCACCCCTCCGCCGCTGGCGCTCATCAAGCCCCCGTTACCGATCGCGTTAGCGCCGCCGTTGTTTCCAACGCTGCCATTCATGGCGAAATGAAAGAAGCCAGACCGAGACCGCGAACGAGTCCTCGGGGGGTCCATGGCTAGAAAAGGACGACGGCGGTGGTGGATGTAATGTGACGTACGGGCAGGTGCCTCGCTCTTTAGACCGCTTTTCCGTCTCTCTCTCTACCCGCCCAGTTACCTCTGACGATCACCTGCTACTGCGAGTGTTTTCTGAGGCATTTAAAGCTATTGTTTTAATGAGATGAGACACCTGAAGGCAGCAGGTTCAGGGAAGCACAACCCTCGTATGTCGCACAAGCACCATCTGCATCGACTCCATCCACTTTCTCCTTTTTGCTATCGGTGCCGCTCAACTTAACGAAAAACCGCTTATTATTTTCTTAAACCATAAGGATTCAAAATTAATACAGCTGCATACAGTACAACAAAATTATGTTTTAACTCTCCGTTATCGTCAGTGCTGTCCTCATTACTAGAACGGTTTAATCATTTTCTGCGTCTCTTTTGTGTTTTCACAGTCAACAGTCAGGCTTTCCCCACATTAAATAAAAGTATTTTATAAGCACTGGTCGCACAGAATTAAGTCTTATATCAATGAAACCATTGCCGAGACTTATGCTGAGGAACAACTGAAAATAATAGCCAGCTCTGTGCCACCAAAAAGCCAGCTAAATAAAACACTTCGATCCGACAACACAAAACATAAGCAAGATGGCTAGCTGTAAAGCGTTAGCGAACTAAAAACAAAAAACGGCCGCCCGGTAGTTGCTTGCAAAATAAAGTTATTAGCATAAGTTTTTCAATAAATTAGAAGTAAACCACAGCGGCTTGCCTAGAGTAAACAGAAAAGTTACACCCCTCTGCGTTTGCTAACTATACCTACTCGTTCATTAGCATAAATTCGATTTTCCAGCTAGCCCAAGGCTAACAGGAAGCGGGGTCTAGAGGGGAAAACAAGTCCAACAGTGCCGACATTACGAGCTAGCGAGCGTCGTTCCGTGTCAATGTCAGGCTGGTCGGTGAGCAAAGCTAAATAGCGAATATCCTATCTACATGAAAAAGCGAACAGCTACCTCGTCCGTGAACTGAGGTGGACAGTATATGTCTAATTTAAATCCCCTCTCGCATTCGCTGTCGAGTGTTTTCTCTGGTCAGCGGGGAGTGTAGTGGAGATCAATCAATGGGAGGTTCGCATCGCTGTCAAGTCATCATCAATCGATAGCAGAACGACATTTTGCTTAATTGCTTTCTACTTTTCATATAAAATTATACAAAGTCGCTAGAAAGGAAAAGTGAAAAGTGACGAGAGCAAAATGTGTCTTATTAGCATGCGCCAAGGTCGACTTTAACTACTGGCTTGTTTTCGGAATTGACTATTTTTGTCTGGCCAACCGCAGGCGTCAGCTCCGCTCATTAATTATTCAGCAGCTTCAAAGCAGAAATACTATGAGACAAGGCTTTGAGAGCCGCTGGCATCCCGGGGCTTTTTCAGCTGGATGTGCTGCACATACACGGATACTCACCAATGCACTGCGTAAACCTAAGTCCGTTTATTCGGTTTCCACGCAGAAAATATTTATTCTTGTGCTATGATCACAAATTATACAGTACTGTCCAAAAGTCTTGAGTCATTATTCTTTATATTTTTCTAAGAAATGAGAAATAGGGGCAGCAAACATACAGGGAAATACAGTATATCAGGAAAACAGAGTTTGTACAATGGTCATGAGATTGAAAGTCAATATATGTTATGGCCACCTATATTCTTCAACACAGCCTGAATTATCTTAGGCAAGCTTTCCTGCAATTTCTGTAAGTCCTCAGGGAGAGTCTTCCAGGCTTCTTGAAAGACAAAGATCTTATTTGGATATTGGCTGCCTTTTGTTCTGTTTTCTGTCAAGACGATCCCACACCGTTTCAATAGTATTGAGATTCAGGCTTTGGGGAGGTCAATCAAAGATAGCTTAACTGCTTTAACTGCATCGGCAGTGTGTTTGGAATTATCAATCATTCAGGCCTGTTTCCTCAAAATATTGAAGGACTCACTGCACACCATACTGAGACATGCCAAGTCTTAGGCTAATAGCTTTTTGGGAATTACCTTGTTAGTGCAGAAATAGTATTTTATGCTTGTCAAACTGTTATCTTTGGCATTTTTCATAGATTTGGCTTTTTTTAAAAAAAGGAACAAATGATGTGCCTTTGTGACAGTCTGGTAGTAAGAAAAATATGTTACAATTCCATTTTAAATTGGTTTCTTGCTAGGGCCTCTGTTATTTGTAGATACAACACCGGTTCAGCCCTAGATTTAGGTGCCTTTTTGTGCTTAAATGATTCGATGTAAAAAACAATATTCCAATGTTCAAAGAAAAACTTTGAAAGACTTTTGCTCAAGGCTACTTTAAAACAATTACAGAAAAGTCTGGCACTTTAGAAGGAAAACAAAACGAAATGAGTGATTCAAGACTTCCACAGTTTCTCCTTTACAGTATACATGTCTGTGTAGGTTCTCAATCATCCAGGTCCTGGTAATCTAAGGAGATACACTCAGTTGTACATCTGCATCTAAAGGATAAAGGTCACTCTTTCAAGGACGTCAATGATCACATTTTGGACAGAGAAGACAGATAATTTGAAAGAGGAGTGAAAGAAGCCATCTATGTCCACTGTGAAGGACCATAAACAGAAGGGGTGGCTTACAACACCAACTGTCTGCCACCTAAGATCCAGTTTTGAGATCCCTAACCCCTAAGGGAGAACTCCCACTAGGGCTTAAATACCTGGGATTCTCCACCATTTGGTCTTAGAAGTGAAAAAGCTTCTCAGATGAGAGGTGAAATGTCCAGTTGCTTTGGTTTCCAAGCTCCTTAGACTACAGTATTCATGCTTTTCTTTACAATATGCCACTTAAACATCTAGGCAGATTTCAAAATAATACAAAAAAATTAAATATTACTAGGAAGGCAACTACGGTACATTCACAAAATATTACATCTGAATAAAAATCTAATTTAATATAATCTAATAAAAACAAAACATGTTCAAAACTGTGTAGGTGTAAAACACTTAAGTATTAAACTACAAAACTAAATATTAAGTACCAAAGTACATTCCTGTATAATTTTCAGTTTTCTGTACTGTCATTAAATGTTGATAAATAACACATCAAAAGATCACAGACACAAAATGACTTATTTGCAAACTTGTTACATTTATTAGCACCTAAAAAAATAAATGCATTAAAAAAAGATCAGCTATCATTTTTTTCTGTGGCGTACTCTTTGTTTTGGGGAAAGAAGATTTACACTCCTGATATCTATGTCAGCATGGGGATACAAATACCCACGTTTTACCCCTCCTCTTTTCTTCCACCTTTCTGCCTCTCTGCTCTTCTTGCTCTTTTTGCCACCCGTCTCATCCCTCCTTTTCTTCTGTGGAGGTGCAGTGGACTGTTTTTGCCTGTCATCGGGCCGACTAAAGGGGACTCTGGGATAGACTTCGTCATCAGAGCTACAGCAGGACTTTATCAGTAGTCCTCCTTCCCGCCTGGCCTGAGCTTCCCTCCTCAGACGCTTCACCTCTCGTCTCTCCTTGCGCCTCTCTTGCCACGTCTTCCTCGTGCCAGCTCGGGTGTGCAGCTCCTTCTTTGTCCTTGTCCACCCCTGGACTGATTGATTCTCCTCACCGCTCGCCCCTGTTTTTTCAGACAGGTCTGAGAAAACATGTGCAGGCTCTGAAAACACAGAAACACAAAAGACGTCCTTGACAAGTCTGATCCTGTTTTAACTGAATAACAGGTGATTAAAAGCAGCTGTTGAACTAATAAATCTTTTTGTTTATTTCCTGATCAAACGCGGTGTGAAAAGAACGCTTTATCAACCAACTGTGCAGTTCTTCTTAACTCTACAGAGATAATGTTTTTCAGTTCATTGTATTAGTTTTATGTTTTAATTCACTTAATTCACAGTGCTGGTTTCAGTCATTAAAAGGCAGCACTGATAAACCTACCAATCCCACCCAAGCAGTAATTGGTGCATTTAAATAGTGAAGGGGCATACTTTGTTGCAGAGCTGTTAGAGATCAAGAAAATGTGTCCAATAACTAACATTTCAGACCCAGAGTTACACTAATCCAAAGAAAGCACCTTCACAGAATTCACATGTCAATCTATTCTCACCAAAATGAAGCACGCTGGTGCATTTTGAAAGTGTTCCCTCACCATTCAAAAGAGCCAGCAAAAAGCATAGATGCCCAATAACATCATTTTTCTTTTGATAAATCGTTTCATATGAAATGTGTTTCTGGGCAGGATGTGATCTGTTTGCATTTTGTATCCCACTTCTGATTAAATACCCAAAGCCTTGTATCATTATCATGATTCTGCAATGCTTCTTGGGCAAGGTGAATAACAGTCTGGATAGAATCACAAAAAAACTAAGTATGATTAAAGCAATCCCAAAGCAGAAAAATGGCTGGCATTTCCAATTCAAAACCAACAAACATTTAGGTCCACACATCTCTAGACAATGACATTTTTTAAATCATTTTTCCTCTGTACACCATCACTATGGATTTAAATCAAACAACTGAGGTATGACTGAAGTGCAGACTTTCAGCTTTAATTCAAGGGGTTTAATTAAAATATTGTCTGAACTGTTTAGGAATTACAGCTATTTTTATACATAGCCCTCCATTTTCAGAGGTATTTTCAGAATTAATTGGACAACTTACCTATAAATGCTTTGTGCTACCATGATACATCGAATATTCCTGTAAAGCTCACCTTTTCTTCTTCAAATCCGTTTTAATTTAGTCTCAAGCACAAATGGGAACACAGTCATTTAAAAAGTGCCTGTAAATAGGGCCGCTACCAGGTCAAAGGTAAATAAAACAGGTTAATCAGATAAACCATCTCCAGCTGACATCATTTGTATCTCGTGGTGATTCACTAGAAATCTCAAGGAGGAGGAGGCTATCGTTAGACTGAAAAATCAAAATAAACCTATCAGAGAGATTGCAAGCACTTAAGAAGTGACCAAAATCTTTAAAGAATCTGGTCCATTCCTAAAAAGGATGAATGCACTGGCCAGCAAAATGCATGATGACAGAATTATTTCCATGGTTAAGAAAAACTCCTTCACAACATCTGACAATGTGAACAACACTCAAAGAGGTAGGCGTATCATTATTAAAGTCTACAATCAAGAGACACCTTTATTAATGGAAATGCATAGGGCTCACAACAATGCGCAAACCACTGGTTACACTCAAGAACAGTAAGATCAGATTAGACCTTGTCAGAAAACATCTAAAACAGCCTGCACAGCTCTGAAACAAAATCTTTGGACCAACAAAACCATGATGAACTTGAACCAGAGTGATGGGAAGACAAAAGTATGGGGAAGGAGCAAAACAGCTCATGATCCAAAGCATATCACATCACACAACACATATCTTCCTAACATGGTGGAGGCAATGTGACAGCATGTGTACATATGACTGCCAGTGGAACCAGATCACTGATGTTTATTGATGAGCTGACTGCTAATAGAAGCAGCGGGATGAATTCCTAAATGTAAAGGACTCAACTCTCTGCTCAGATTCAAACAAATGCTGCATAACTGATTAGACAGTGCTTCACAGTACAAATGGATAATGACCCAAATTGTAACAAAAAAAAACCCCAAAAAACAAACAAAAGTCTTTCTGAAGGCAAAGAAATGGGATATTCTTCAATGGCCAAGTCAGTCAACTGATCTAAGCCCGACAGAGCATGCTTTTCAGTTACTGAAGCCAAAATAAAGGCGCAGCCTAAACTGACAGCAGCTGCAGTAAAGGTGTTGCAGAGCATCTCATGGGAGGAAAATCAGCATTTGGTGATATCGGTGGGTAGTAGACTTCAGCAAGTCATTGAATGCAAAGGATTTCACTATATTTAAAATATTTAAAGTTAGTGCATCCAATGACTTTTGATCCCTGGAAAATTGGGCGCTATGTATACAAATGCATGTAATTCCTAAGCAGTTATAAAACCAAAGTCTGCACTTCAACACATAATGATCTGATTGTTCGATTAAAAGTCAACTTGGGGGATGTACAGAAAACTTATGGACTTGACTGTATATATATAAATGAACAACCCATTTCAGGAGATAATTTTGGTTATAATTCACGCTCAGTGTTCAGTTTACATCTGCTGTTTTCGAACTAACAGGCAGCTCCAATAAACTCACATGTACAGCCCAAACAAAGATACACCGATTGTAAAATAATAATGTAAAAACTCTGATATCAGCTTCATCACCTTTAACTCTTTCCTCTCGCCTGGTCCGAAGTTGGAGAATGTCTTCCCTGGTGTCATATTGGTAAACATAAGGCAATGATGGAAAAGTGCCCGTAACCATCCTCCTTTTAGTGCACTCCTGATACAGAAGACAGACAGTGATACAGATGAGACAAAAGAAGAAAAAATGAGTTGAAGGATGGATACAGGACAGTGGGAAATGGATGCAACTGAGACTTAAATAGAGAGAATTTAACTAAGTTTGATTCAACACAAAAAAAGAACAGGGGGAGAAAAGAATTTGGTGTAGCGAGGTGAAGCAAAAAAAAACTAAACAAAAAAAGAGTAGCAAGTTTAGGGAAAAGACAAGTGAGAGACCAAACAGATTAGGCAATAGACATAAAGGCAGACAAAGATCTAGTAAAAGTAAGATGAGGATTAAATGTATTTATCACTTACATAACCGTAATGTCCTCTTTTAGAGCAGTTGTAACAATGAATGCGGCACTTCCTGTGATGGAGGCTGTGGCTTGCCTGTGGCCTGAGGGGAACCGCTACCCTAATCTGGAAGAAAAAGGTCAAATGAAGGACATTTCTACAGCGATAACAGACTTTCACTGATC
This sequence comes from Haplochromis burtoni, assembly GCF_018398535.1. NCBI lineage: Eukaryota > Metazoa > Chordata > Actinopteri > Cichliformes > Cichlidae > Haplochromis > Haplochromis burtoni. The sequence goes on from NW_024582365.1 coordinate 5,192,963, forward strand.
TCTTGGCTATTTTAGCAGTACACACCTATCAACAGGCTCCTGATAATGGGTGTATTCTGGTCTGATCCCCAGCACGTGGGATCTTCATTGCATTTGATTCCCCTGATCTCTTTCCCCCATTTTCCATCTATTTTGTCCTGTGACTATCAATGAAAAAGCAGCGAATACAGCTTTCAAAATTGCCTAATTAAACCGGTCCCCTGCCACCTAGTACCTAGATCAATTCTATTGCTTACTTTAGAGAAAAATCATTAAGAACTCCAATTAGGTTTACACATTGAGCCAGAAAGGCTTGTTATTATGCATTTTGCTGAGTAAAGAAGATTAGATTAAAAAAAAAAAAAAAAAGAGCAGATAAAGAGCAGTCAAAACTCACTGTCAAGTGGTATTGTCTCCATGTATCGGGGCAAGCCTGAGGAAAATCCAGAAAACAGAGAAGAAATGTTTTCTTTAAGCAACAACGAGGAAGACAAAGAACTGTTTGCAAGAAATAAAACAACACTTCATAAATTGAGCCCACACAATCATGAGGTTACAGAATCTGTCAACAAACAACTGTCAAATGTTTTCAACGCTTTCTTCAGCACAATAACACACTCTGCAACACCAACACTCAAAGGGGCCAGACCTGCGAACTCACATCAGAAAGGTGCCCTGTCATCCCGCAGCGCAGGCAGTGCTGGTTCCATACTGGAGGCAGATCACATGGCTTGAGCCCGTGTGAAGGCAGTCCACATCTACCACAGGGGCGACTTGGACATTTCCTTTGGATGTGACCTTGGATCCCACAAAGGACACATATAGGATATTTCTGTCAACACAAAGACAAAAAAAACAACAAAAAAAAGATTTTTAAAATGGTCCTGTTGAGGAACCTCTGCAGGTGTCCATGGAAACAGCACTGATGAGTGAGTTCATTTACCTTGCGGAAGGAGCAGCTTTTGGCAAGGTGTCCTGTCCTGTTGCATGCACGACAGAACAGGGAACAACCAGGCGAGAAATAACGGCTGGTCAGAGACTGATCCGCGCCACTCTAGATAAGATGATCCAGGAATAATCCAAGACAACACAGAGATTTTTAAAATTAGGTTAAACCATAATTTTGTCTCCACACTGCAAAATCAAAGGTACAGAAGCAATTTGTTGAAGTTATTTGACAGAAAAAAGAATGCTGTACTCATGAATATACATTGATTAGAGTGTAATTACATCTTCAAACACACCAATGCCTTCCAAAACCCTTAAATCTCTTTTTCATTATGTCTTTCTTCTCCATCACTGCTCTCCCTCTGGTCCACCTGATCCTCTTCCTCCTCACCTCAAACCTCCTTTCCTGACTTGAAATCGGAGCTCTAACACACAAAAGCATGCACAAAATGCTTATTTATTCCCAATGTTGTCGCAATTGCTCCAGTCCAACAATTTTAGATCAATGTCAAAGAATGTTTCACTAACACTGGTTAATTGCAGCTAACAGAGGTTAACAAGGGCTAATAGCAGCTAAATGAAGCTAATAGCAGCACTTACATAGAGAAAAGTTCAGCATCTTCAAAAGCTCACCTCAGTGTTGCTGTCATTGGGCAGACGTGAGCTTCACTGACTCGTTGATTCATATTGGACTTATTTCACAACATTTTACAGACTCCCCCAGATTAAATTAAAGTGGACACCCGGCATATTGACAGCTGAGGTAAACTGTGGACTGACAGGCTACACTCACTGCAGATGAGCTGCAGTGAGTCGTCCTATAGTATTCATGAAAGCTGATAAAAATCAAAAGTTACCTCAAAAGTTACCTTGTCTTTCACAGATACAGCCCAGCTTTCTTTTACTGATTTTCGCATGTTGCCCTTCAAATCTGTGTTGGAGAGAAAGACCAGGGGGAACATTAATAAATACAACTAAATATTGTGTGCAATAAAATATCCAAATTTAAGCTGATCTCAGCATAGTTACTGAACAGAAACATAAGCACCTAAAAAAAAGGGAATAAAAAGAAAAATAGGGTTTTTCAAAGCTTGATAATCTTTTCTAAGCATTCAGTCTCGATAAAGCAGGAGCTCTAAAAAATAATGAAGGGCACCTGACCTTTCTGGACTAACTATCACTTATGTGTAAAGAAAACCTAAAACTTTACTGCTCCAGTGGAGCCCCGAGCTGGTGGGTCAAATCAAAGTGGTTGTTCTGTGCAGCTCCCTGGTGTGAATATGATAATCTTCATCCAAAGCACCAAGCTAAGCAAACTGTCTCTGTATACACTTTTTAAATAAATTGCACTCCCACACATTTACAAAAATAACTGTGCACTTACCGGGTCCATTTACTCTTTTTGGTTGAAATGCATTTACAGAGATGTGTTTTTAGTCACCTTTATTTTTCTTCATTTTTATCTCTATGCTGGAAGCTGGTACATCCACAAAAGAATAACTAAACTGTATCACCACAGCCCAGTACAGAAAACAGTACAGCTCATGGAAACATCAACAGTAGCATAATAAGTAAGCAATAAGTACGTAGCATCTGTTTGTTGTTTGCACTAGCTGCATTTCAAAGCTGTTTTCTCTCTAATTAAATAATTATTAAAGTACATGTATTAAAGTCTTTCTTTTGATCGCCCGCATCCAGTTTTTTTGTGAACCAATCCCCATACCAGTGAGCACAAGCATGTGGTGACAGTTCGTGATTTCTTGGGCTCCCATTTTTGTTATCACCCCTTATTTTAATTTAAGTATTGATTACGCATGTAATTAATTGTGCATGGTTCAAAGACCTATTCATGCCACCAAATTTAGGTGTTTGATGACTTTTGCAGATCAAAATGGCTAAATGTTTCCCTGGGGTGGATTACTTTTCTTTGACCCTCATGTATTATATTCACTAGAATTTGTTGTTTTCCAGTTACAGTACCCTTGGATGTGATTTGGTGTACATTTCTCCAACTGTTAAAACACAGGCACAAAAAAACTTCAGATATTTTGCCAGGAATTGCTGAAACAAATTACCTTTCAACATAAAAAAAAATTAATCTAAGCAAATCTCAAAATGAAAAATTGCTTTGTTAAACTAAACAAGGAGCATTTTAGAACAACAAGTTAGTATATAATTTTTACTGGATGTTTTTAGTTAATGCAATAATGTTTTTATATTTCTTGTAGTTTGCTTTATTTTGTTTGTTTGTTTTTTTGCTTGTGCTAGCATCGTTTCTGTCAGGTAACACTTCCAAAAGGTCCACTATGAGAATAAGTATGATTAATTTTAATGCTTCTATTCATTTACTTATTGCACGCATAGTATCGTGGGATTGTTTTGGTCTGTGGTATGTATTAGAATCAAATTAAACTGATCAATCAAATTAATACTGCACGGCCTCAGTAATCTTTTGGAATTACATTTAAATGTACATCAATTTTCAATTTTCCACATATATATATATATATATATCAATAATATACATTAACCAGACAAAACTTCAAAGGTGAAGCCATACAGTAATATGTAATCTACATATAGTCACTGTGAATAACATCCATCCATCTGGATTAGCTGAGCTTTAACGCACATTACAAATAGGTAGTGGAATAATCGCATTTACTTTTATTTGTTTTGTTATTGCAGATTTTGGTTGGATATCACTCCTGTATTGCACTTACTTCTGACTTTTTGCTTTCATATTTAAACTCTGCGAAATCTTCCTCTCGCGCTTGCATATAAAATGGCAGGAAACTATATTCTTAACCCAAAAGCTGACCAAGTCAAGTTTCACCTTCATCATCTAATTCCTCCCCGGAGCTGTTCCTGTAGCTCAGATTGAGCTGGATGTTTGAGTCCTCCACCTGTTCCTCCCCTTCCAGGATCATCCAGTCCTCTATGGGCTGATCCTCATCTTTATCGTCCTGTAGGTCATCACTAGAAGACACTTCCAGCTCAGCGTCCAGCAGAGCCCTTTTTCCTCCAGAGGAGAATGGAAAGACCAGGAGGAGCGGAGGGGAGCTTTCTCTGCTCTGCCGTGCAGCTTGTTTGCAGCTCATCGAATGTCTCATACACCCTCCTTCGTCTTCTGAACTGCTGGACCCCCGAATAAAGAAGTCTTCGGAGCCCTCCTGCCCATCATCAGCTTCATTTTCCTCAGTGTGCTCCATAATCAGACCTGACACAACCTGTAGCTGAACAGCGCCACTCACAGGCGACTGTCTTCACTGCTAGCAAACAGCGATAACTGATGGGTCTTTTACACGTTTTTATTAACGTCTTTTATCCGACCGAACTAAAACCGTTTTGGTTTAAACCGGGATAGTTACCGCGCGGGTGTGCAAACATTAAAAAAACGTATTTTGTCGCGAGCTAAGTAGCACCGCAGTGCACGAGGCAGTTAGCTAAAGTAGCAGCTAAACATTACCAAGTCAAATAACTTCAGTAAACATGATATCCGGCTACCTACACCTTTAACTCCCAATACTTCGCTTTCAGGTTCATGGCGTAAAATTATTGTTCCTTCAATACAGCGCAGAAAAAGCTTGTTTTTCTCCCATGCTTGTTTACTTGTGTGGAGCGGTTTACCCGGCGTTTCCGGAAAATGTTGGACAACCAAAACAGAACCCAGCGTCCAAAGTCTGTCTAGGAGTTTCCAGGTATAGTCAGTGATAAAAGAGGAAGAGGTCCACGTTTGTATGAAAAACTACTTTCTGATAACTAGGGCTGCTCAATTAATCGAATTTTAATCACGATTACGATCTGGGCTTTCAACGATCATTAAAAATGACTGAGCCGATTATTAGCCCCTCCCTCATTTATCCGCGACACCTTAAAGGCCGGTCCGTGAAAATATTGTCGGGCATAAACCGGTCCGTGGCGCAAAAAAGGTTGGAGACCGCTGATTAAGAGGACCCGAGGGAAGCTCGGAAAGCTAAGCAGAAGTTATTTGGAGAGGAGAGTGACTGCCGTTGGTTGAAAAGAGAGGTAAAAAAAACTTCAGTGGTGTTGCACACTATTTTATATTATTTTTTAAAGTCATTGTTAACCCTTTAAATCCGGTCAGAGCAGCACGCTCCGCTTTGTGTAACTATTTTTAAATCCCTGTAGAACCTGAACCACGTAAGCTAGCGCAATAATTTGTTTTGCATATGAAACCGGAGGAGTTGTACTTACATCTGATGCCATCAGCTTGTCCTCGGTCACGGTTTCCTTCCACATATAGCTTTGCAAAAATTGCATAAAAAGCGCTTGCAGGAACAAAAACATAATATTCCAGAAACACGCTTTGCCGATCCGATCAGCTGTTCGTAACACTTCCCACAGTGAAACAGACGTCAGCGCGAACTGTCGCATGTCCGCCATTTCCTGGCCGAAACCGGAAGTGACGTCATTTTCGCGGAAATGTAGTTTTTTACTTGTAGGCCTTAAAAACCTCTACTGGTCATGTTTGACTTTTCTGAATAGTTTCTGGGATGCTTGCACTGCTGGAAATAGTTTATTTTGATGCACATGCTGTTTTCTTTGCAAATTTGCATCATAGGATTGTTTTTTTTGTTTTTCCTGCAGTATATAAAAATTGGTGTATCTCCAAAATAAAACTATGAAGACACTCAAAATAAATTTCCTGTTGTTGTAAACTATTTTTTGCAACTTTTTTGTATTTAAAGTTTTGAGGGATAAACCTCTTAAATTTCTCCAAGTAGAAATATATGTAAAAAAAAACAAAAACGATTTTCAATTTTTTTGTAGTTTATTGCACTTTTTTGCAATTAATGTAGTTACTATGGACTTAATGCATACATATTATTAAAATATGGGCTATAACAGTTATAGCAACTTGAAATGCTCCCACAAATGGCACTACAACATGTAAAAAAATAATATAAGCTCTGTCGGACTTGGTTCTATAGTAGGTCTTAAAGGGTTAAATAAATATCGTCAAATAATCGAGATCTCAATTTCAGTGAAAATAATCGTGATTATCATTTTTGCCATAATCGAGCAGCCCTACTGATAACCGTTGTTGGGTTTAATTGTTAGCGATTGAAGTTAGACCGTTTTATAATATGGACTTCAGTCTGCAGCGTAGCTACAGCTGTAGGATTAATTTTGTGAACTAAAAATAGATTATTTAACTAAGAAATGTAATCACATTAATACATTTTGAACTGAAATAGGACTATCAGCCTACATTCAGTCAAGCGTAATCCTAATTAGAGGTTAACTATAAAGGTCTAGTGTTATATTACAATCAATGTAATAAATAAATAACTAAAAAAAAGAAGTGCACCCTTTGTCAATTTTAAGGCTTTAAATATCAAGACATAATAAAAGACTCAAGAAGTTTATTGTCATTTTGTATGATGTTACCCAGCCTGAAACGAAATACGGTTTCTCACCAGCCTCCACAGTGCAATAAGCAATACAGTTTAAACAGAATAAACAGATTAAAAATAATAAGTTTAAAAAGAGCAGTTAAAAGGCAGTAATGAATTGCAACAATAGTTATGGATAATAATAGCATAAAATCAAAGTTCTAAAACAAACTCAAGTGACATTCGTTCGGATGGATAGCAGCAGTCCATTCACTGAAGGGGATGGTTAAATTAGGTAGTGTGAGTATCTGAGGAGTGTATTGTATGTGTGTACGTGTGTGTTTGTGTGCGTGCGTGTGTAGACAGGGACAACACAGTCCGCTTGTGGATCTTACAGTGTAGCTGTGTGAATGGCTGTGTGGGTGGGGAGGGGGCACAGTCCATTTATCAGAAGGCTTATCAGGTCTTAAGATAAAATATAAATACAATGAGATGAGTAACACGTGACTTATTACACTGTCATTATTTATTTTTTATTAAAAAAAAAAACTAAACCAAGAATTTTGTGGAAAAACTAATAACGCCACATGATTCAGAAGTCTCTCACATGATTGTGGAGGAATTTTGACTCACCGTTTGCAGTATTTACAATATTCCTTCAGTTCATTTGAGGGTTGCACATTTTCAGCTGTGCACAGCTCTTAAGGTCCCACCAGAGGATTTCAATCAGGTTTATGTCTGGACTTTAGCTGTGCCATTGCAACGCCTTAATTCAGAGGAGGGGGTCTCTGTCATCCTGTCATGCTCTACAAATTTTGTTAGTCTTGCAATTATCTTACATCACTGCACATAGCAGAGAACAATAAACAATCAAAATTTAACCTAAATGTTGCGCTGAAAAAGTATACCAGCTGCAGCTCCCCTGCTTCCCACAGCCTTGCCTTGATGCTTTTCTTCAGAAAGTGCCAAACATCTCCACTGTGGTTTTTATCTGTCCAAAGGACATTAAACCAGCAAACCAGAACTTCTGCTTTTATAGAGGTTTCTCACTTGCTGATTATCAGTTTGCATCTGGCTGCTTCTTACCATCTTAATTCTGATGTAAGTAGTTGGAGTGCACACGATAATCTATTATAAAAATACTAAATTTGTGATGTTCTTACACATAAAAATTATTTGATGTGCACACCAAAAATAAGTTGTATGCACCTGATGATTTACTATAATATTTTTGTAATAGACAGATGTCAGCTACACAGCTTGCTTATTGCTCTTGCTTTAAACGTTAAAACTGATTTATCATAAGCACAAATCATCTGCTGCTCAGGCTGTGCATTGTGTGGATTAGCACATCTTTCATATGCAGCAAATGGTGTCTGTACGTGAAAGAAGCCAGGTGTAGTGTTTGTAAATATTAAATATCTCACAATATTTCTATGACAAATAACTTTAAAAGCACATGGACTGTGGGGACTTAAGGGGCTCCGCCTTGGGGACTCTGATTCACCACTTCTGTATTCCTAAAGTCCTGGTACAGCCCTGCTCACACGAGCTGCTGCACGTGCGTGTGCGTTCAAAGCGCTCCAGCAGCTTTCCAGCGCGCAGGTGCTGAAAGTATCAGAGAGGAGCCTCTGACCTGCCACCGCGCACAACTTTAGTTTTTCAGTTTCCAGGTTGGTTTAAAATGTTGCAACCTCCACAATAACCGCACCCAGAAGCAGAAGTCCAACAGATCTCCAAGCATTTTCCACACTTAGACAAAAGTCTGTGATGGAAGTGCATTTTGGACAGGCTCCGCTCACCGTTATGCACAGTAAGTAGCCTAATGATGTTTCCTAGTGAGGGACTTTACCAGCACCGTAGCCCAGACTAAGTTATAGTGTTACCTCTTTAACTTTAAGTAGTACGCGGCAGTCGCATAAATGGGTGGTCCAAAGTATAGCACAATTTAACTGATGTTTCTTCATCCGCTCCGGTGCTCAGGGCACGGTGGAGTCAATCAGCTTGGCGGTGTCTTCATTAACGGCCGCCCGTTACCTCACGTGGTGAGACAGCACATCGTGGAGCTCGCGCAACAGGGCGTGCGTCCCTGTGAGATCTCCCGCCGCCTGCGCGTCAGTCACGGCTGCGTCAGCAAAATACTGGCCAGGTAAACGGAGTCTGTAATGTACGAAGGAGCATCAGGGCCACGTGATTGTTAATCAATGTCAGATTGAAATATAAAGATTGACGCCTTTTATATAATGCTTTATATAGTGAAATCGTACTTCATAATTAGTTTTATTAACCCTTGTTAATAAAACTAATTATGAAGTACGATTGTGTCTTTTTTTTAGCTCATGAACGCAGTTTGCTGATATGTGATGAGGGCGCTGAAGAGCTGAAAGCTGCATTTGGTCAAAAAGAAAAAACACGAGCTTGGAAGAGTAAGATAAAAACAGCTGGTAATGGAAAGGTGTACGGATACCGATGGTTAGAGGGCATATGTTGTATCACAAGAAGACAGCTGATCAAGTTGTTTCACTAACTCATCTACACAGCCTAGCAGCTGGATTGGATTTATATAGCCCAAAGCGCTTTACAATGCCACTATTCATTCACTCACTGGTGGAGGAAAGCTACGGTCGTAGCCACAGCTGCCCTGGGGTAGACTGACAGAGGCAAGGCTGCCATATCGCGCCATCGGCCCCTCTGGCCAACACCAGTAGGCGGTAGTCTTGCCCAAGGACACAACGACCAGGACAGAGAGCCCGGTGATCGAACCGGCGACCTTCCGGTTACAGATACACTTCCCAACCCCCTGAGCCACGGTCGCCCGTTTGACTTGAAACAACTGTTATTTGACTTGAAACAACTATTTGTTTTATTTAGTAGTGTTAGTAGTGATGTCTGCTTGGCTGTTTTACCACTTTTCCAAAAGCAAAGTGTATCAATTAAATATGAAAACCACATATTTTAAACAATTTTTTTTAGCTTATTTGTAAAACTTGTCATTATCTTTTTAATCTATTGCATGCCCTACTTATATTAATGCAAATATTTTGTGTGAGCACGCTAGTGAGTGTAATTTCTTTGTGATGCTGTGATATTTTGTTGTTGCTTTTTTAAGCTTTAAGCTGGACTGTTAAACTTCTTGGTTTTTCTCACTTCATTACAGCTTGAGGTTTTTATGGAAAATGTAAAAAAAAAATATTACAATAGCTGATTAAAGGTGAAAATCCTTGAAAGGTGACTTTTTGATGTGGTTGTTATACAGCATTGCTTTCAGGTAAAATGTTAGCCCAACTGATAGATATTGACATTGTTTGTTCAGGTACAATGAGACAGGAAGCATCAGACCCGGACTGATCGGGGGCTCTAAGCCCAAAGTGGCCACTCCCCAAGTTGTGCAAAAGATCCTCCAACTGAAACACAACAACCCCACCATGTTCGCCTGGGAGATCCGAGACAGGCTGCTGCTGGAGCAAGTGTGTGACCAGAACAGTGTGCCCAGCATCAGCTCCATCAACAGGTACAGTGTGTGAACTCACGTGTGTCTGACTACACAGATTTTAAAAGTGAAGAAAAACGTTGAGTGGGTTATTTCTGTCCTCACAGAATCATCAGGAAGAAAGTTCAGTCCGAATCTTGTGAAGCTGGTAAGACTGTTTCTTTTACCCTCTAGTGCTCTCACAAATGTTTAATGACACTAAACCTCTGCCTCTGCAGTGTCCTCAGCATCATCAGTTGCCATGGGAACAGCCTGTTCCTCCCCAACCAGCTTTTCCATCAGTGGGATTCTGGGAATCTCAAAATATAGCCGCAAGATACCAGAAGGTAATGTAATCTGTGAGCATGATCTGCAATTGTTCATGTTGAAAGTGTAGGCTCACAAGTATTCTATTAAGTTCTATATTTTCACTTCTACTACCAATTTCTACACTCGATTGCTTTATCTGCTGTTAGCAGCTCTCCATTTTTGTCAGACATTATTAAGGAGCAACTCCTGCCTGCAGCATCACATGTCGTTAGCTTCATAGCATAAGTGCCTAAGTCATTTTTTTGTGTTTTGTGTTTCAGACGGACAGGATGATGCAGCAGTGGTAGGGGAGTAAAGTTAGGCAAAAATCTCAATTTGACCAAAAAATGACTTAGGCACTTATGCTATGAAGCTAACGATGTAAGTCCAGAGAAAGGGAAATGGGTGGCTGCTCAGTGTCAATGGAGCAAAGATTTTGGGAGATGGTGTAGCGATTCAGTTGCTCATAGAGGTTGTGAGACACAAAATCTCAAAGGAACTTGACCAGGGGATGCTCCAGGGATATGAATCTTAATGCTACAGAAAAGATTCTGTTACAATCGTTCAAACAAAAGGTGAAAAAAAGCAACAGAAAGAAAGGAGAATTAATGACAGAAATGAGAGATGCTGCAAGAGGTTGAAATAAACCCCAACACTGAAAAAGGTTGTAGGTGAATATCTGGACCCAGGAAGCTTTAGTTTAAATAGAAGATAATAGAATATAAGGTCAAGTCCAGGATACACCGTAGTTTGTCAACCATCATGGATGGGCAGCTAGTAAACAACCATGAACTGAAAGAGATAGAGCTCCAACTCTTCATACAAGTGCATTTTAATAAAAAAAAAAAACATGAGTTTTGTTTTTGTTAATTTTGAGAAAACTGGAAGATAATCAGATCCTGAGGTCACAGAAGCAGTTAGTGAGGGATTGAGGAGGATGTCTGGCAGACAGTTTGTGGTGATGTGGAGCTGAGAGAAAGTTTAGGCTATGCTTGCATATATTTTTTCTAAGTGCTATTGAGCCCTGGGAAACACATTTGGTGACAGAGATTAGAAGAGAGGAGACTCTTAAACTGTTATTATCGTGTTTCATATTGAGTCATGCAATCTTCTCATCTGATTGTAGTCATGTTGGTGTCACAAATCTAGAAACGTTCATATCTGCTCATGAGCTGGTGCCTCTGGAGCTTGCAGACACTAGCTGGATAACTGGTGAAGAATGTAGAGTTTCTCTTTTTAAACAAATCTGCACATTGTTCAGATGTCTTTGAAAGTCCTATTTTTAATACCTTTCCAACAAGTTTTTTTCTTGATGCACCTTTTTAAAAATACATATATATTTTAAAGTCATACCAAGAAAACATAATTTCTGCAAGAAAAGTCAAATACATTGTTTGAAATTGCATCCTTAAGATAGACAAACTTCACTGGCCATTTCTTTTTCTACTGTAAGAGCTCACACACATGGATGTATTTACAGAGGAGGCTCAGGATTTAGAGCCTATTCTTCTCCGCAGCTTGTGACCACATGGCAGACTGATGTGAAAAACCAGCGGCCTTATGTTAATATTAGTCTGACTAAAACAACCTCCGCGGCAGGAGGTCCACCTCAGCTCCCCAGGCTTCTGTCCTCAAAGCCAGCAGGTTCTCTGCTCCTCGCTGCCTCCTCCTCACCTTGGCCTCTCATTACAGGCCCATACACCCTCACATCTCCATCACTGCGAGCATTAGAAGAGGAGATTGCATGGAAAAATATGCATAGTTACCCCTGGAAACGCAGGCATGCATGTGTTTCATCATTTGTCTAATTAGCACAAGTGAAGATAGAAATGGAGACAGGAAGGGAAATAAAAGAGAACCTGAGCTGGAACTGTTTTGTTTTCCAGCAGGGGACATCTCTTGCAGCGTGTACCAAGACCAGCCGTGTTCATGTTATGACACCTGGGGACAGCCGGACCCCTGCATGATCTCTCTGTCCAGCTTGACCTCTTATACAAGCCTGCCAGCTAATCGTAATCCAGACGTGATGGGTCAGTATTTACTGAATTATGATCACTTATCTCTCATATGAGGTCAGCTTTAATGTGTCTTTCTCTGTCTCATACATCCTCTTGTTTAGGACCTTCGTGTCAGTGCAGCTGAATAAGGAGCCCTGAGAAGAAAAAATATCACCGCTTTAGTGCCACAAACAGGATGACTGCAGAACTCGTTTAACTGTAATTCTATTTATTACTATCACCGAGATAGAAATCTGGATCATAATCGAAAACATGTGGAAATAAAACCAAGATAACAAGCCTCACCTTTCATGTTTTATTCACATTATTTGAAGCAAAGAACAGCCTAATAGAGCTTCATCAGTCCAACATATTATCCCCCATCCCTGTCGCCCCTGTGGCCACTTTCTCCTCTGTCAGTGGTATAGGGTTAGCATCATTAGGGGCCTCATGATGGAGAGCAGAGACTGCTTTCTCTCCTTTGTGTGCATCTCCCTGGCCTCCCCTCCAGGATGAGGGATTAAAGTAGAAGATGGGAGCTGCTGGAAGGAGCAGTGGGGTCAAAAAAAAAGAAACACCGCTAAGAAAGAAATCTGCTCAGCAGTAGACATCAATCTGCATGAAGCATGTAGAGAATATTAACAGGATGACGAATGTGTTTTGGTTTTGGTTTTACTAAGTATATCTAGACACGTGCACAAATCCCTCATGCACCACAAAAAATTTATGAAGCACCATGGCAACATCTGTGTGCAAATAATTCAGCATGTGACCACAATAAACCAAAGCTATCAAATCAGCTTCACCTTTAAACTTAGAAACCACAATTCTGTTTATAAAGCAACAACAATCACCTCAAGGTGCTTTATACTGTAAGATAAAGACCCCACAATAATACAGAAAAACCCCAACAATCAAGTACTTGGTGACAGTGGGAAGGAAAAACTCCCTTTTACCAGAAGGAAACCTCTGGCAGAACAAGCGATGGGACGGGCAGCCATCAGCTGGGCGTAAAATAAATGTTCATGACAGAAAAACTGAATAAACCTTAAGATGGTCAATAAACAAGGCCTGGTTTAGCTTACTGGTGGAGCAGCTGCCCGATTTGTGTTCTTTGCTGTATGTCAAATATCAAATAAAGGAAAAAAAAACCCCAAATAATCCTAAATGAAGGTCAATAAGCAAAAAAGTGGTCCTCTTCCTCAGATTTTATATGCCCTGGACGGGCATATAATAAGTGCTATAGATACAGATTAGACAGAAATACAGTACAAAGTAAAAAATGACAGGAACATGGAATAAATTCCCAGATTTATTGGAATCGTAGGTGAAATATGCCCTCAATCGTTACAACCAGATTTTTAGATGTATCTTGGAACGCAGCTCTTCTTCTCCCTGTACTAGTCACAGGCTAGTTGTCCACCAGTGTCACTGCGTTAAGCTGAATTAGCAAAAATATACCCTCATTTGGACCCGATATGTAGCGCATGTAAATCACCTCCCGGTACTTTAATCCAGATGTTTTAGTCAGACCCTGACCTCAGTGCATTCTGGTGTTCCATATTTAAATCACTCAGGGAGGCTTTAAACACACCAGCTGAGCCCAGTCCTATGATTGCCATATTTAGTGTGAAACCTGGTCTAAAAACATCCATAATACTCTTTCTTTTGATTGCCTGCTAGCCCATCATCTTGTTCTTTAAAACTGGAAAGATTACCTCCACCACCCCTTGCCAGGTGGATGAGGGACACCATGTTCCATTTGAAGTGAGAAAGGGTTAAATACAATACTGTTCAAAAGTCTTCAGTCACCATTCGTTTATTCATATTTTGCTAGGAAAATGGAAAATGGGTGTCTTTGTTCAGTTCTCTGTTGGGATAATCTCATTCTGCTTCACTAATGTTGAAGTCTGGGCTCTGGGGAGGCCAATCCATGACTGATCATGTTCTAGTGTGTGCGTGTGTGTGTTTGTATCCAAGTATAATTCTACTGCACTGACAGTATGTTTGGGATCATTGCAATACTGAAAAAAGAAGCAGCTATCAATCAGCTGCTTTTGAGATGGTATTGTATGGTGGATTTAAATTTGGTGGCACTTTTCTGCATTCATAATTCCATCAGTTGTGATAAAATCCCGTATTTGGCATAGCTCAACCTTTTTTCCCTGTTTCCCTTCTAGCTTCTTGACTTCCACTGAGACCCTTTCTGATGAGGTTTCAATGAACAGCGAGAGAGAACAAATCGTGTATTTTTTGTGACAAACTGCTAATAAAAATAGGTAAAATTGGTTCTTTTCTAAGTCCTTGTGTAGACACAAGACTTTTTCATCCCTTGAGTTTGGTGTCTTTTTTTATACTTGAATGATTGAAAATTCCTCTCAAAATGGAAGGACTGAAAATGAGCTTGCATCAGTAGAGGGCAGCACTTCTGTGAGTAGTTTGTCTTGTAAAGTGACTCTGTACCAAGGATGCATTAACAGAGCTAGTAATGCATCCACACCCACTTCTTATCATAACAGCACAGCTCCGGAAACACTTCAAGCTAAAACTTATTAAGGCAAATCACTCAGAAGAGCATTAACACTTGATGGGATTATGAGACAGTGGAACAAATGCAAAGGCAGACAACTCAAAGAAGGCTCTTATTTTAGGGTTCTGATCACTTTGTTATGATACAATAGCAGCCAGTGTCTTAATCAAGCCGGTTACTATACTGACTGTAATCCAGTGTCACTAATTCCAGATGTGTCTCAAGAGGTTTTACAGTCTGTACAGGTTCTTTAACCCGTTTGGGTCAGGAAAAAGGAAGAACAAACCTTAAGAAGGCTTATAAACATAATAGCTGAAAAGCTAATAATTCTATCTAACATCCTTGACTTTTAATGGTTGAGCTTTGTTAATGAATTTGTCAGTTTTACCTGCTCATCTTGGCTCAGGTCATATATTGGGGTTTTTTTAAATACCTTTTTTTCTTTGCAATTACCAAATTTATTAAAAAGCCCTATTTAAACATTCCTGGCAGTGTGGCTAACAACTCTAAAGCAAAAATGCAGGAAGTGTCATGCAGACAGACACGTGCAAGTAATTCCTCTAAAACACATTTTAGCTGAACAACTGCTCAAAGGTTTTAATGGCCGCCAATGTCACTGCCTGCTATCATACTGGTAAATGTCAGGGTAAAAGGTTAAAATGCTGCTTGGCATCAGTTAAACATTAACCATGTTCACCACAGATTGAATGCACTTGGAAAACAATGATGCTTTTCTTACCTCCCAAAATCCCAGACAATCTGAAGTAAGAGCCTTCTGCTGGTGTTATTAGCTGCACCTGAGAGTGTTACATGTAACCTTTATGTAACGGTTCATAAACTGTAACAAGTACCATAGACACACTTCTACTGAACTCATTAATACAGGCCGTTTAGTGGTAACTGCTACCTTACTACTGCTGAGGATAATACGATGTATTGAAAATGTATAGCTAACACTGTTATTTCTGTTATCTGCTACACAATATCGAACTATTTATTTATCTAGCTAGCATCACTGAATTTTAAGTAGTGATGCAGGTTTCAGCAATTTACTTTTTTTTTTTTTAAGTTTTCAATCTAATTTTGCCCTTGTCCTTTACACCTTAAAATATATTGACAGCATCTTATAGTCAAGTTTAAACCATTCATGTATGTATTCTGTGTATTGTATATTTTCAACTTTGTGATAAATCTGTCTTAGTACATGGCGCCGTGCCAGCTCTCACACGACAAATCCTGCTGAATGTTGTTAAACAAGTGTTGCTTATCTTCTTTAATCGTGTGTTCAATCTAAATATTACGCTGACTTGCAATATTAAGAGCTTGTGCGTGCGTGTGTATGTGTGAATTCCTCAGAATCTGTTTGCAGTCCCATTTACACCTGAATTTAATTCTAGGTAAGAATTTATTATGTTTAAAGTTAAGATAAATCTCCAAGAAATAAGTGAAGTTAACTGAAATAATCTTTGATCTGATGTGAACGTGTGTGTGTGTGTGTGTGTGTGTGTGTGTGTGTGTGTGTGTGTGTGTGTGTGTGTGTG
>NW_024582365.1:5209115-5238549 GCF_018398535.1 Haplochromis burtoni
GTGTGTGTGTGTGTGTGTGTGTGTGTGTGTGTGTGTGTGTGTGTGTGTGTGTGTGTGTGCATATTTTATTGTGGTGTAAAGCTTTTTAGGGATATGCTCAGGTCCAAAGTACAAAAGCACAAGTTAGTATGAGAGTTCTTATAACACCAGCTACTTCCTTCTTTATATATTTACTAACATTTCCTCATTCTGAGGGAGAGGACAGTGCTGAGGCTGAAGTTGGGGGAAAGAAAGGCTTATCTTTGTACATTTATGGCCTCGTGATCAAAACTCTCATATTCTGGACGCCTAGTCTCAATTCATACCCGTTATCAGAGCCTCATAAGGAAACAAAATCAGAACAAAGCTTTTCCAGGACTCAGCAGTTCACCCTTGACTAGTGACTGCACTGTAAGACATAAGCTGAGCCAAAGCTGAGCAAAACCAGGGCAGAAGAAGACGTTGACTTGAGAGACTACTGGACAATGTCAGTGCCCCCCAGAGTTGTCCACAAGAGGAGGGAGACGATCACAGCCCTGCCTCTCTACTACTCCGGACACCTGCTGAAGAAACACAGTAAAGACAAGGTAAGAACGAATATGGGGAATAAACACGAGGAAATGTAAATAATTAAGACCAAACAAACCAAACAAAAGCTGCAAAAGTGTAACAAAAGTAAGGACTCATAATGGAGAATTAGCTTTGTCGGCCTGTTACTAAATCACTTACTGACCGACAGTATTTTAATGCTGTAGGTCAGAGAGTTGGGTCTTACCGCACTGCACTGTAATGTTGGTTGCTGAGTACAAGCTACATATCTGATTATTAATCCGCTAGATTACATAAATTTGTGTAGCATAATCTGATTACTCTTGGACTACTTTAAAAAGTGGAGACAAAGCAAATTTTGTGTTACTCAACACCAAAAAACATAAAAATGTTTTATGTCTGTACTCTTCATGCAGTCATGACATTCAGCAGACACACAGTGCTGTGGTACACATAAACTATGTAGGACACATTTTTATGAGTTTGTTTTATTGGTTATCGAAAAGGTTTTATAACTGTAAAATATTTTAATGGCATGAAAAATGTAGAGAAGCAATTTTTGACGTTATTATTCAAATGTAATCTGGGCTGACTGTAGTTGTTTCAATCTGACGTAAACTGTTACTGCCTTATTGTGGAGAGGGGACTAAATTTAACCACCTTTTATCACCGGTGGGTGAGTAGCTCGGCTCTGACGGTGCATCATATTTTATAATGGTAATCCAACAATAAGTATACAAGACATAGAGGTCTGTATGTAAATACCTCATCTGTAAATTATCTTACAGCCTTTAGATACGTGTAAATACAATCATGTGACAAAGAGCATTTTTGATAAAGCTACATCCTTACTGTTTCCACAGGAGTTAAGAGGGTAAGAGGCAGCCATGGGCTGTTAATCAAATGTACTTGATGAACTGATCACCAGCAAGAGTTTTAGCAGTTTGCTAGTCTGGACCATTCTGGTGTGTTTTAAGACAATCTACCCAGGGTCGATGTCTCATCAAGATCAGAAAAATTTCAACAACAACCAAGAGCTACATTTTAGACTCTACAGGCCTCAGTTAGCGTGTTAAATGTTAAAGTTTACACCAGAACAGTTAGAAAAAGACTGAACAAGTAGTGCATTTTTGGAAGGGTTGCCAGCAGAAAGCCTCTGTTCTCACTAAAGCAAACATGGCAGCACAGCTTTGATCCGCAAGGTTGCATCTGAACAAACCACGAGACTTCTGAAACATCGTCCTTTAGACAGATGAGACCAAAGTAGAAATGTTTGGAGATAATGTACAGCAACACGTTTGGAAAAAACAAACACAACAAACACAACATATGATACCTGATACCGATTGCAAACATGGCGGTAAAGGTATCTGCAAAGTTCACAGGCCCTGTGAACTTTGCAGATACTGAGTTGACTGTGAATCTCTCTGTATTCTAAATATACAAATGTGAGGCCATCTGTCTGACAGCTAAAACGTGGCAAAAGTGGGTCATGCAACTACACAATGGAGAGCACCAAATCTACTAAAGAATGGCTGAAAAGAGAAAAGAATCAAGGTGCTGCAGTAGCTCAGTCAAAGTCCAGATAGCAACTAGATACCGAATCAGGAAGTGTGCATAGTTTTCCACATGACTGCGTAGCTGAAAAACTGAAACAGGTCAAGTGTAAGTAGTTTAAGTGTGATGCCTGATATGTTCATCAAATGACTTTCAGGATTTCAAGAAATACTATGGAGAGCTCCGTGGGTGTTCGCTGTTTCTGTACAAGGATGACACACAGGATACCGTAAGCAAACACCTATGTTTGTTCACATTGTGCGCTTGACTTAATCACTGAATCATCTTTTGAAAATATGTGGAGTGTTTAATTCCAAGAATTAGGAAGTAGCTTTGAGGGGCAATAAGGAAGTGCTGTGGGAGCACTGACCTGATTTCTTTCTCAGTATACAGAGAAGTTGGACCTGGACCAGCTGAAGTCGATGGAGTCAGACTCTCCATATCAGAAGAAGGAACCCACTGTGTTCACTCTCAGCCTCAGCACAGAGAAGGTGCAACTTAAGGTCTGTTGTGATAAAACTCACTTCAAATGATCCAATTACATCTAATATCTAATCTTATAATTAATCACTGGATGGATCAATGCTATACATCACACCAGCTTTTTATCAACTGTGTGTGTGTGTGTGTGTGTGTGTGTGTGTGTGTGTGTGTAGATGGACAGTGCAGACATGGGAGAGGTGTGGAGGGGTTTCATCCTGACTGTGGTCAAGGTGAGCAAACACACACCGATCTAATTGATTCAGCACAATTATTTCCATTTATACAGGATATTACACACACACAGTGATGTAGACAGTGGTATTTAAATAATGTTCACCTGGTACAGATAAAGTCTGAAGTCCTTCGCATCATTACTGCACAGCAGAAATCGAGTGAATGGATGTGTTGTGCATTCAAAGATGCTCTTCTGCCTTAGTTGTAATGAGCCGTCAGGTATATGGTAAAATCCCAAAAGATCAGCAGTTTCTGAAATAATCAGACCTGCCCATTCAGCACCAACAGCAAAGGCCGAGTCACTTAAATCACCTTTTTTCCTTCTCAGTTTGAACTTCACCAGGTTATCTTGACTGTGTCCACATGCCTAAAATGTGCTGAGTTGCTGCCATTTGATTGGCTGATTAGATATTGGTGTAAATGAGCAAGGTGCCAGATAAAGTGGCCAGTGAATAAACGTTTATATATTTTTAAAATATATCAGGATATATTTTTGAACATGTTACAGATGATCTGAATGGTACTGAGGTCGAGCTCGTGTTTCCTTGCAGAAGGAGCTTCCCAGTAAGCTGCAGCTGATGCCTGGCCAGGTGTTACAGCTGAAGGAGGTTCTCACTCAGGAAATAAAAAGAAAATCCCCATCGTCACGTCCACCGCTCCCACCTCGACCAGGTTTCCTCTCAGGCCCGCCATCCAAAGACAAACTGAGCTCTGAGATTGCTGAGTAAGCACTGTCTGCTGTTTGTGTAAACACTGATCATTTGTAGGTTCAGAAAATTCTCAGATAGACTTTAAAAAGTGCTTCAAAACAGTTAAAATACAATAAAATAAAAGTGTGCCTCCTTGTTTTTCCTTTGAATCCTGTAGGTGTTTCTTTGATGTGACTCGAAAGGAGGCTGAGAAGATGCTAGAGGAAAACCCAGAGTGTGGAAGCATCATCCTTCGCCCGTCCACCATGCCCAACAACTACGCCTTGACCCTCAGACAAGTGTCATCCAGGTCTGCTAATCTATTCAAACCTCTGATATACACCACAGAATGCAGAATACCTGCTCATAAATGACTATTGAATTTTGACCATTAATCTTTTTGTATTATAAATTTTCTCCTGTACTGACTGATTTCATCAGCACATCAGCTATAAATGTCTTGTTTTATATCTCTTACAATAATATATATTACTGAGTTTTAGAACTATTTTAGTATTGTTCCTGCTAATTTCGTAATGTAACGTGAGTTTGAGTGCTTTGAAAGGTGCCAACAAACAATTTATTCACCTTATTATTATTATTACTGGTAAGTCTGACACATTGACACAGAGAATGAAGTGTTCACCCGGAACTAACTGGCGATAAAAACAGTATTGAGTGGGACAGACAGAAAGTGGAACGTAATATGAACTTTGCTCAGTGAAAGCCCATTGAGCAAAAACACACTGTGAAGAATTTAACTGTAATATAATCATCACAACGTTTCTTCTGTTTCAGCGGGCCTGTAATGAAGAATTACAGAGTGACCCAAATAAATGCCGGATTTGTCATTGAACTGGAGACACCAGTAAGTCCTTACAGGCTCTCACAGCTTCTCACCAATCAGAATATATTTCAGCTATAGGACACATTTACACATAAAGTTCCTTCAAAGCCACAGGAGCACAAGTGATTCAAAGAAGAATCATGAGCGTGTTGTGAGTGAAATTAGAGGTGGACAGATCAATCGTGTCGTTAACGATACTGGTTTTGGATCAACACTTCAGTAAGGTTTTTGGAGACATTTACCTGATGGCATTAACACATAATCAAAACACAATGCCGAAACCCGGGATTGAACCAGGGACCTTCAGATCTTCAGTCTGACGCTCTCCCAGCTGAGCTATTTCGGCAACAAACATGTTCAGCAGAAAGACCTATGTGTTCGCCTCACTTGAACAAACCTCAGGTTAGTTTTAAGTCATGATCCATGCCTAGAAACTCACAGGAAAAACAATTAAAATGGGATTAACTTCAGATGAAACCAGATTTTTTTACTGGGGCAACCCACATACACAATTCTGTTCAGGTTCATGGATGTAGAGGAGGACATGCAGAGGGTTGGTGTTGCAGAAAAATACTGTAGTTCACCTTTTCTAAAGATTTATCAATCAGTTAATCAAAGCACAATGCCGAAACCCGGGATTGAACCAGGGACCTTCAGATCTTCAGTCTGACGCTCTCCCAACTGAGCTATTTCGGCACTGGAGTGTCATTATGATGCATGCTCAATCATCCAGGTAAGTAAATCTCCAAAAGTTGATTCTGCTCATCTAGACGTAGCGTTTTGTGGGAGAAATGTTTCATCACTCATCCAAGTGACTTCTTCAGTCTCAGCTGACTGCAGGTTTCCCCAATCTTGTAAACAGTACATTTGCATGGTTTCAGTCATTATGCAATGTCATGTTTATAAGATTGGGGAAACCTGCAGTCAGCTGAGACTGAAAAAGTCACTTGGATGAGTGACGAAACGATTCTCCCACAAAACGTCACGTTCATATGAACAGAATCAACTTTTGGAGAGCACTGGAGTATCACCAAGCATCCATGACTTGCACCAAAAAAGGCAAGTGATTCAGTAACTGACATCACCCAGGTGCTGCTGACCAACAGAGTGCCAGTGGAAACTGTACAACTGTTAGCACAAAGACAGAGGAAGAGGAAAAAGGGAAGGCATATGAGGAGGGAGCAAGAGAGAAGGAAAGGCAGGAGTGTACATATGTACAAATGCATTTCTCTTACTAAACCATTTACTGGTTAAATAAGGGGAAATAAACAGACTTTTCAACAGCATAAGATTAATTGCCAAGAACTACTGTTCGAATAAAGAAATTATTGGTCAAACACGAATGTCCTTACTTTCTGTGCCAAGTAATTTTAACTGAGTAAATGACTTGAATTTGGTAGTCATGTGGGAGAGCACCAGACTGAACATCTGCTAAGAGGGCAGTATGTCCTCTCAGGCATTTTTTTTAAACATTTAACCAATTTAGATACAGATCAGATTTAAAAGGCAGAGGTTGTGGTTCAGTTTTATGGTTTTATTAGGCCATTATCATCCTTTCTCTGATTAAATGTATAATGCCGAAACCCGGGATTGAACCAGGGGCCTTCAGATCTTCAGTCTGACGCTCTCCCAACTGAGCTATTTCGGCAATGCACTACACATGGAGAATGAGAGCGAGCACTGTGACCCGTCACCTGACCAAAACAGTCAAATAATTTCAACATTATCAGTTGTTGATCAAATGATGACCAAAAACTCATATATAAAAGCAAAATGCACTTACAGAAAGGACACAGGATTAATAAATGCTGCAGAAAATCATTATGTGATTTATTGCATAGAGCAATAAAACTGCAGAGCTAATAAAGACTGAAGATCTGAGGGTCCTAGGTTCAAGTCCAGGTTTTGGCAATGTAGTACATTTCTGTGGAGCACAAAGTTCAGATTATTGCCAGTTTGCAAGTCTCAGCAGAACAGTGAAGCTTTACAGTGTTAAACAGGCCGCCTGTAATTATCGTTGTTTTATTATTATTTTATAAGCTGTAGAAGTGTCATAAAATCTGCTGTCTGTAATAGAGGAATGACAGATACTTCTGATAAATCAAAGGGGAGCATCATTAACAGAGTCTATCTTCTGCTTTTTTTCACACGTCCTCTGTAGGTGACCGTCAGCTCCCTGAAGGATGTTCTAAAATACTTCATTGAAAAAACTGAGTATCGGCTTTGTCCTTTCATTCCATCTCAGCCCTATGACACTTTGATCGGTGAGAGTACTGCTTTTAAAAATGGTTACAGTGAAGTGGGCAACTCCTAACCACCGATTGTGTTCAATAGAGGCGTCACCAGCTCCCAAGTGCCTCAACACAACCGCACGTGCTCCTAAACCACTACCAAAGGCACAAGTGCCCCCTATGCTGCGGTCACGGACCAAAGAGGAGATTCTGCCAAACAAGCCTGATGAGGGAGAATATGTCATTCCTGATGATCCCAATGACTCCAGCCTGAATCTAGGTGAGCAGAGTGAATGTTGATTTAAAAACAAAACAAACAAGCGAACGGGCAGAAATCAAGGCAAATGTAAGAGCAAGTCTAAATGACTTGAATGCTTTTGTCTAAACCAGCTCAGTTGGATGATGAGCTCAGGAGAGCCCTAAAACAACGGAGAGAAAACATCTATGTTTCGACTGATGAGAAAGTCTCCCCCTATGAAACAAAACTGAATGGAAAAACAACAATCTAACACGGCACAGTGGACGACCGAGAAACCGACAGCGTGAAGTAGGGACTGGTGTAACCTGACAAGTATAACGTTAAACTTTTACCTACAGCTCAGAGATCACAATGTTCACGGTGAAAATGGCTAAATTCTGCTTTATTGAAACGAAATTTATACATTTTTCTCCAAGATGGGAGAGTTTGGACCGTTGCTTAAATATTGTGACCAAATGAGCAGACGGTGCTAGATGATCAAAAAGATTTCTGTGTTTATTTCAGTGACCACTAATATCTGCATCCGTCATTGCAATCCAGCTGAGGGGTGTCAATAAAAAAGCTGAACAT
Source organism: Haplochromis burtoni (assembly GCF_018398535.1). Taxonomy (NCBI): domain Eukaryota; kingdom Metazoa; phylum Chordata; class Actinopteri; order Cichliformes; family Cichlidae; genus Haplochromis; species Haplochromis burtoni. The sequence goes on from NW_024582365.1 coordinate 5,216,514, forward strand.
TTCATCCCGTAGTCAGTCCCAAAAACTTTGTAAAAGATTAAATGTTTGTTCAAATCTTTGTACCTGTGGATGGATCCGTATTGGAACTTTTACACTGAGGGTTCATCAAAGTAATCAACCCCCTCGGGAACTTGGATGTTAATGAATGAAAAGTCATGCCCTGGATGTTTAGACTGGGCTGAGGGCGGCCATCAGCGACACCGCCACAGCTAAAGTAATAATACCAGAAGCAGGAGGGTCTGAACATGAGGATGAAACATGTTTGAGAGCCCGAGAATATTTTTAAAAAGCTTGGCCAATGCTAGATACGATTTTCACATTGCAGAGTTGTAAGATTATCAGTGAACGTCTTTAATATGTTCTTGATGAAAGATTGTTTACATGTGCAACGTTGCATCACTGTACTCCATTTTTGTATTTTTAATAAGTTTTGTAAGAGTGAGCTTAAACGCTGTCACTGGGGTTGAATATGATTCCAACTCTGCTGAGTGCTTTCTTGATTTACTGATTGATTGCTGACTATTTTCACAATACAAAAGTGATGACTCTGATGTCAAAAATCCCACGTAGGTGAAAACAATCAATTGCCAAAGTAACATGAATAGGTTTTGCAGATTAGCTTTGGTTTTTGTCTCAGCTTCTGCCTGTTATTCATGTTTAAATGTGTAAAAAAAAAAAGAGAGAGAAAAGAAACAAAAGAAAGAAAAGCTTAAAGCACTGTTGTTTATTTCGGATCAATGTATAATTAAATTGTAAATATAGAAAACTGATGTTTCTTCTTATTCTTTATTAATAAATTAAAAACAAACAAACAAAAAAAACCCACAGACACAATCCAGGATCATTGTTATTTTTTTTTAATTTTCCACACACAGGAGTAAGCCAACATAAACTTTTGAAATGTTATAGTTTTATAAGTTATTCCATTAAGATTGCACTTTATTTTATTTTTTATCTTTATTGTGGATCATGTTATAGGTTTAAAGTTTAAGGATCATTCATTACTCAGTAAAGACAGCAAGACTGTGAAAAATATTCAATAAAAAAGAAAACCAAACACACTATCCCTTTTCGTCTCACTCCTTCACTATAGTGTTTATTTTTTGTTGTTTTTTAAGAGTAGCGGTCTCTTCCTGTTTCACATTTCTTATATTCAGGTCCTTTACACTCTGTTGTAGCAGCCTTCGTGTGAGAAATACAAATAAAATGTCTGTAATAAGTTAACATCTCAGGATTTAAAAAATAAAACAGAATAAATAAGATGATTGTTCCCTAATGTAGACCTGCCTCCGCCTGCCCTTGTCGGTGTTACATTACTTTTCGGTGAGTGACAGCTGCAGGATCCTCTCCAGCTCCTCCTCCTCCTCCTTACGCTTCCTGTAGCAAAATAAGAAGTTCATCTGTTAGAACACTGACAGTATTATCACTTTAAGATGACTTTCTTCACAGGTTTAAGGCGTCTAAAAAGCTGTTTGGATCGTGTTATAAGTGTAATCTGAAGGTGAAGTGTCTTGCCCAAGGACACAACGACCGAGACTGTCCGAGCCAGGGCTCGAACCGGCAACCTTCCGTTTACAAGACGAACTGCCAACTCTTTGAGCCACGATCGCCCGATAGTGTGTTAAAGTAGTGTTAAATGTAAAGTGGTGTATTTGATATCCCCGTGTAGGTGTTCCTGCATCATCTTAACCCTTCAAAGCATGAATCACAAAATAATTGTCAGAAAATTCGAATTTTTTAACAATAATTTGGTGAATCTTCTGATGAAATTTAAAAAACATGAAATATTAATTTGCATATATGAGTTTAAATTTGTATCATATTTTATAATATTTTTTGCAATTTATTCCATACAAATATCTCCTGCAATTTATTTGGGTTTTTCAGGGGATGGGGTTAGGGAAGGGAGATCACACTTGTGATGTAATCTCAAAAACTCACTTAACAAATATGATTTGGCTTTAAAGGGATCAAGCACATTGTTGTGATGTCATAGCCTTGCAATGTGGGAGTGGGGGGTTTGTTTATATTAAGTTTTCCTCCACAACAAACAGTAAACATTTTAACTCTTTTCTTTAATCAGTTTGTACAAAAGAACATATTATCAACTTAGGTTTGCCATTAGCCAAATTTAGGTTACTCGTGTTTTAAAAGCATTAACTTCTTGGCTAATGCTGACTGAATGCTCCCTGGCCATTTGCGATGCTGATCCTGGAGCAACATTAGTATTGATGATGCAGGAACAACACCAACACACCAAAAGATTGAACAAATGTGGCTTGTTTGGAAGGACTGAAAGAAGAAAGCCTCCTCTCTCTAAAAAGCACATGGCAGTACAGCTTGGGTTTGCAAAGCTGCATCTGAACAAAGACTTTTGGAACAATGTCCTTTGGACAGACGAGTGGTGATGATCTGGGCTTGCTTTGCAGTCACAGGGCCAGGGCACCTTGTTGTCATTGAGTGGACTATGAACTCCTCTGTATACCAAAGTATTCTAGAGTCAAATGTGAGGCCATCTGTCACAACAGAATGGCTGACTCAACCTGATTGAAATGCTGTGGTAGGGCATTAAGAGAAACCCTGCGAACCTCGATGAACTGAAGCAATGCCGTAAAGAAGCGTGACGTGAGAGACTGATGTAGAAAATAATTAAGTCAAGTTATTTATACTGAAAGGTGTTTCTACAAGCTTCTCAATCACATGGTGTACTCCGTTTCTCACAGGACCATAGCTGAAAAAAAAGTTGTCAATCTAAGAAAACTGCACAGTTCTTGCTGAAGCGCGCATGAATTATGAAAATCAAGAAATTTACTAATAAAAATGAATTTTTTGTTGAACAGGTGAATGTATTTAATCAGGTTACCACCCAAACGAAAGGCACCAAAAGCAACGTGACTTCACACCGAATTTGCAGCTCATTACCATCTGACACAAAGGAGGATGGAAGAGTAACTCACTGCTAAATGTGCATTAACTCAGCAGAGATGACTGAGGATGACCGCCTGAAAACAATACACGAGTCTGAGTCGTTGTGAGTCCTAATCTGGGTCAGAATTTTTTAATTTTCACCTTTATTTCATAAAATTGTGTCCGTAGAAGTTCACAAGACTGCAGAATGAGAAGTGACCCCCCACAGCCCCCCACTGTTTTGCTCGATCAGTGGACTGAACCTTTCACTTCGGGCATTTAACATCTGATGAAATCCCTCGTGCTTCATAAAGACACTTTTAAACTGCCTGTATAGCTAGTAGTTTGCAGGTTCAATCGGACCTCTTTGACAGCAGCTGAACTATGAGCCGCCATTAACACCAGAAATAATTAGACCGCTACAGCTAAAGGCTGATATAATAACATCAGATAAACTACTTTGCTATTTGGCTATGATAGCGCTGGGTAGCATTAATGGGGTGCTGACAAGCAGTATTTTATCCCTCATTATCTTCCTCTCATTTTTTTCATATTTTATTTTTCAAGCTTAAAACATTTTTAATGTTTCCAGCCACGTGAGAGCAAGGAAACTTGTCTGCAGTGTCCCCCGCCTCTAGCAAGTGACAGATGGATAACCCTGAATTAGATACGTGGTTATGAAAAAGGGTGGTTAGATGAATGGATGAATCCATCTGAATCCAACTGCTTCCCTAAGCAGGGAATAATTTGTCAGCATCATTTGTTTTTTGGGAGATTTTTGACACCTAAAGTGTCGCAGTTGTTGTTTGTCACACCATGCTGCCAAAATATGAGTTTGAGATGAAAGAGCAGAGGGCGGCACTCTCTGTGTGCACACTCCATTAAATTAAAACAAAAATAAAAAAGATGACTAATACTTTGTATGCTCTACAAATTCTAGCAGGTGTGAGAGGTTTTTTTGTTTGTTTGTTGTCGTTTCTTCCTTCTGTCTAACAATTATAGGTCATATAAACCCACAATTTCAGAAATGACTCATTTCCTCATCCATCTCGTCTCCACTCCCACCTGTCTATCTCCTCCTGCTCCCTGCAGGACAGCTCCATGGCAATCCGCAGCTGCTCGTCAAAGCTGGTCGCCACACCGTAGTGTGCGGATAAGCGCGGATCGGTCACTGTGCTGTAGGAGAGCGGGGAGTTGGCGGTGGGGTCCAACGGAGAGACAGAAGAGGGCTGGCTTGGGTCGGCCATCTCCTCTCCCTCTCTGCTGGCCAGTGAGATGGACAGAGACTCCTGGATCGCCCTGAGACGGGAGAGAAATGAGGACACCGTTAAATAAAGACGGGTCTCTTAACAGGAGACTTTTCAAGCTGCGCTTCATTACAGGATAAATTTAAGCTGGTGCTCTCAGGAGAAGGTGGGAAGAAAAAGCTCATCACTGAACTCTATTTAGAAATGTGTAATTAAGTCACTTCACAAGCCAGGGATTTCCCTACATAACAACAAGGAAGATAAGTTAAAACTGTCTGATTTTTCTTTACAGTAACAACTACAAGAGAGTTTGTGAGGTCATAACCTTTTAACCAGACATTTCAAAAAGTGAGTGAAAAGTATATGATCAGTGCCATTTGTTTCCACAGTGAAGAGGAGGAGCACTGGCAAGAAAGAAGAGCCTGTTAAATTTGGTTGCAGAGGTGTTATCACTTTCTTAGAAAGTGTAAGTATTAAAGTTTAATACCAGATAAAACATATGGAGGATATCTACCTGCATGTCCTCAGATCTCTGGCTGTTTTCTGACTCTTTCATTCAGGCATAAAACCTTTAACTAGTGTGAGCAGCGTGAAAGTGTCCGTGAACTGAAGCTGGGCCTGGCAGCTGATCAGTGTTGCATACGATTTAGACAGACTGACTGAGATAGCAGACGTTTAGTCTCATCATTTCATTTGCAGAACAAACAAAAGTCAGAATGTCCAGCCAACAGTCCACGGACCAGTCATTAACATGTGTTGCATAGATGAGTGACTCAGCTGCCAGGTTTATGCTCCTCTCTGTCAAACACGACAATCTGGAAATAGTCCTTAGGTGTGTTGTGTGCCATCTCAGAATGTTTGAAGTAATTATTAAGGACATGGCCAGTTTAAGAAAAGAAGATGGGTAAAGCCTGAGGATAAGCTCACCTCTCCAGCTGAGAGTCTTCCTCGTACAGGGGAGACTGTGGCACCGGACGGCTGTTGGTGAGGGCCTCCCAGATGGTCACCTGAAAACCAGACACAAGGGTTACACCTGGCTTTAGATTTAAGGACAACCTACACAGAGACTGTGCTGAGCTTTTAAATAATTCACAGTGGAATGAGTTTGAGATGATAAAAACACTGTAACAGTATTATGACCAGAGACCCTTTGTTTTTTAAAAGGTGCTGTAAAACGTCACATGAGAAGGGCAAATTAATAAACTGAGAGAACATTTTAAAAAAAAACAGAAAAGTCTTGAAAGGAAAAGAAGAACAAGGCTCTGTGACCCAGAAGGGGATTTGTTCTGACCTGGTCGCTCTCTGTGCCGGCGTCCAGCAGGCTCTGCTGAATGGCAAACTGCAGCAGGTTGTCATCCTCGTCCCTCATTGGCTCGCTGCGGCCCGGACCGAGAGTGGTGTAGTCGGGAGGGGGCTCAAACACTGAGGGGTCCACCTCACAGTGGAAGGGAGGAGTGGCCTGACCTGTGATATGAGAAGGTACATGATAATAACAATGATAATGATTACACGTCAATTTAAAGTCATGTAAAGGTATCAGGTACCACTAAATGTTAGGTCAGTAGTTACCAGCTTCTCCGGGGCTCTCTGGTTTGTGGACCGTCACAGAACTGACCGGCTCGTCACAGCCGCACAGGTTGCTGAACGTCACTCTGGCATTCAACACATGAAACAGAGGAATCTCTGAAAGGCAGACGGAGAGTTCAGTCAGACATGAGATGTGGTGGCCAACAAGGACTTAAACAAAAACATATAAATAAAACTCCTTCCAAACCCACAAAAGGTGATTGGAGGCTCAGAGGTGATTGCATTTCTGGGATCTTCAATATATTTAATATAATTATATACTTCATATAAGCTAGGATTGCACACCCTAAACAAGACAGTTGCCATTTGGATTTAACCAGTTTTGACCGATGATTTGATACATGTGATTTTTACACCCTGGTAAACATAGAAACTAAAGTCTTTGCTCTCTCCTCTTTCATTTATACAGGTGCTTGCTCTTGTTATTGCAAAATAACTACCGTGAGATAATGTCAAGTTGGCAAACTTTCAAAAAGTCTCAAATAGTGCCACTAACAACATATATCTTTAACCACACTCACCTATCTTGACAGGGAAGCCTGGTGGCAGGCGGAGGGTGATGAAGTCACGCAGCTTGGCAAAGTGGGCGTTCGAAATGGCCATGAGGTCTATGATGGGTGTCACTTGCTCAGCCAGGGACAGAGGGTGAGACTCGCTCAACCACAGCGTTGCTTTAAACCTAGAATGGAGGCAGAACAACAAAAAGAGAAATAAGGGTGGTGACGAACATCTGTGCATGGATTTGCGTTGTGTATCTTACCTCTGAACTTTGCTGGTAAGCTCAATGGGGCGTCCAATGTCGCGGCCGTTCAAGTTGAACTCCGGGTTGAAGTATTCCTCAGCTGTGATGGCTGTGGGGTTGTGAGGACTGGCGCACTGGGACACGTTGCTCTAAGAGAAATATGGAAAGGGAGCAGTAAGTAACAGTGTTCATTAAAGGAGGCTGAAAGCAGTGTAGGTGGTGTGTGTGTGTAGATGTTAATGCACGGGCGCTGCTGAGACTTACCCCATTGTGAGCTGTGTGCTGTTCAGCAATCCCCAGGAAAGACTGCAGAGGAGTCTTTGAGCCTGAGTAGGAAGACAAAAAGGAATAAAAAGAGATCACTATAAAAGTGCTACAAAAATCCATTAAAATTTACTCTGTATGGTCTGTTTAAAGTGGACTGTAAATTTCCAGCCCCATATTTTTATTCCAGCACTTTATTAGAGCAGCTCTGCAAGACCCATAGTTCAAAATAGTCCTTATTTATCTTTTACTGTGCCTATGGACTGATGATCTATCTGACATGGAGCATTCTGAGCAGTTAGATGCTTCGGTTTCAATCTTAGAGGGATTACTCATACTTATTATTTAAAACCTTGACCACGTTTAACATGAACATTCACACTTGTAGCAGTGTATATATGACCAGAAACAAGTAAAAGCATAATAAGTCCACTTAAGGAAAGTATCCATGAAGAGCTAATTTTCTAATACAATCAACATTTTATTACAATAAATTGGTGAAAAATCACATTTTTCAGTCTCCACGATCTGTTCAAGATACACACCTCAGTTATGAGGTGTATCTGTGTGTATCCGTTGTTACCTTTGCTTCTCGACTTGTCCTGGTCTGACAGATGTTCTGTCCTTGAACGAGTCACCAGCTCCACATTGGTAGCGCTGTAAACCTATACACAACAACGCACAAAGGAAAAGCACCCGTGAGCATTTTAGTTTGCTTTCAGTCAGGAGTATGAGTGTCTGCCTGTCTAAATTCAAAAGCACAGTTTGAAATAAATAATTAAATACATCTAAAACTAAATGGGCTCACTCGCACTTACCTTAGCTTCATACCCACTGACGACCTCGCTCTTCTCAGAGCGCCAGCCCCAGATTCCAGACTTGTTCCTAAACACACAATGACAAATTAAGTACTCATTGTGCTAATATAATATATATTTCTACATGACTAACTGTGAGGATGCACTCAGAGTTTATGCACGGAAACATGAAAAATGAGACGTGTAGAAATAATTTAAGAATTCTGCGTATATGTATACAGTATGTTACCGCTCAAATGCAATATTGCGAGTGTTGAGGTGCGTGGAGACAATAGGCGATGTGAGTCTCTGGGCTGTGTTCTCTTGAGATGGCTGCATTGCTGCCAGGAGCGAAGGCGCATCACGAGGGGACAACACAAGCGGCTCTGTGTACACGACCTGCTTCTCATGGTCCACCTCCATGACCACTGCCCCATCGTCTGAGAAGAGACGGACAGATAGCACAAACAGCTAGGCTGTGTAATCAGGGTGCATACAAAACTCAATCAAGATACAGGTGCAAGAGGAAAATGACAATAATTCTGACAGAATGAAAGCCATCACAAAGCTAGAAGAACAGAATTGCTTTTTAGTCTTTCAGGGATGGCCTACATCAGCTCAGAATCTATCTATGTTCGTTTCTAAGTTAAAAGGCTTGCATGCTATTGTGGCCTAAGGTGCAAAAAGCGCATACCTCCACCCTTGAAGATATAGCTGCGTCGTCCTTTCAGCCAAGTCATGTGTTCAAAACCCAGGAGTGTGGTGTCCACACGGAGGCAAGAGCCACTCTTCCACACCCGGTAGACATCACTGGGGCACACTTTTGACACCAAGGGCACTGAGATGGAAGTTGAAGAAGATGAGATGCAGTTACAGTGAAGTAGCACTAGAAACAATTTGAATACCTAATGAATAAAAAGCTGGCTGACAATAAAGCTGACAATTTTTGTCTGAATTTATTAACTATCAATGAGAGAATCATATATGCTATAATCTGGTTGGTAGTGATACTCTAATTTTAATCCGCTGAACAACATCTGTTTGCTGCTGTTGTGGGAGCTGTCCAGCTACTTGTGGTGCTGAAACTGACCTCTGTGGATATGCATTAATGAGCCACACTCACCCCAACTGGTAAACTCCCATTTCATCTCCACATAAAAGTCTCGTGCCTGGAAGACACAGAAGACACTCTTAGATCTTCTCAAGTCGTCTACCGTTTATGCCTTCAGATTCAATACAGCTCAAGAGCTGCTAAAAACATACACTGACACATCAGACTTAAATTCTTCCCCATCAACCTTCAACCAGGCACCAAGGAATTGATGAGGGTTGTCTCAGTTCAACGGGTCAGGTGTAAAACCCAAGAGATTACATTTGTTCAACCAGATGGATCTACCTGTCTTAGTTTGCTGAGCAGCTCGGGAATGCCCGCCAGTCTCTCAGTGGCACGCTTGAAGTCTCTGTACTGAAGCACCAGCTGTACAAGCTCAGGGTCCCCCGTGCTCACTGCCTCCTGCAAGACTGAAACATGCATTTATTTACAGAGGGTGTTTCTCTTTCCCTCAGTAGCCTGAGGGTAGGAAACAGAGAAGCAGCAGAGCACTCACTGGTCCAGCCCTGTGCGTTGCAATGTGTAGGGTCTGCAGAGTGCCTGAGCAGCACCCGGGTTGACTCCAGGTGGCCCAGACACACAGCAAGCTCCAGCGGGGTGCGCCCTCTCGGATCCAAGCGCTCCAGATCCTGCTGCAAAACCAAACACACAAGCAGCAGCAGCATGAGCGCAATGCAGTTCGACATGCCAAAAAAAAAACCCCATCATCAATCACCAGCTCCAAAAAACAAAATCAAGTCTTACCTCTTTCTTCTGTAGCTCTCGATCCAGCTCCAGGTACTGATTGTTCCAAACCAGATAATGCAAAGGAAACGCTTCTTGAGCCATGTTTGACGACCGTTTGAGAGTTAATCAGCAGGAAAGCTACGACTTCTGCAGCGACACCACAGCAGACGGGTGCTGCGCTGATCGGCACCGCTGCTTAGCTAGCTAGCCTCGTTTACAGCAGGGAATTGTAAACTCTGAATGCAAGAGGTGTGTCACCAAGGGGGAAAAACCCTTCCACTCACTAAATATACCAAAGTTGCTAGCGTTAGTCAGCAACTAAACGACTACTGTACCTGCCTATGGAAATTAGTGGGCTGAGTTAGCTAGGCTAACTCAGCCCACTAATTTGTTGTAGTTAACGTTAACTAGCAGCTAGCTGGGCTAACGTTAGCTAACTGGCTAATAACATCATTTCCCTCTCGTTTTGGCGCCTGTGTTCCATTATTCGTAACTGAAGACAGCCTAAAATACGCCTCAGTGTCCGCTCATTTTTTCCACAGTGTCCTTAAAGTAGTAAAATAGCGGGTGAAATTGCCGGCTGATGGAGTTAGCTAGCTTCTCCCCCGCTGCTGCTACTGCAACCATTCCCCCCTTTCTTATCGCAGGGCTGTCTAAATAACACAAGACACGGCCTTTACTCCGCTTTCACATCCAGGTCCCTCGAGTTGGGGCATCCGAGATGATGCTGGTGACAGTTGATGTCGGGACAGCACTCGTTTCCTGCCAAGCAAACGCCTAATAAAGGCGATTACATCTGTCAGTCTGCTGCGATCCGGTACAAATATTCCTGTGTATTTACAGCCGCAGCGGCAGTTTTCTTTATTATTTATTTATCTAGGCGTCGCTTTATTTCCAGGTTATTGAGAGATGCTGGGTGGAGCCACCGAGGAGTGGATAGATGGTATAAACAGGAAAATACTAGTGATGTAATTGCAGTGCATCTTCCCCACTTTCAGCTCAACAGAAATCACGAAACCCAGCCATTGTTTATCATTCTTTTATTTATTTTTTTCTTGAAAAATAACACAAATAACATAAAGTGAAAAAGGCTTCTGAAAATAATTACAATGCTACAGGTTCCCCGTTTTGATAATCTAAAAGAGGAAAAACACATTTACACAAAAGTATACATTTATATTCTTATATTCATTTTTAAGGGATATGGCCAGGAGGAGCAGTCTGGGAGGAGACCTTTGATATAGAGCCATAACACTATAAGGGAACAAAGAAATGAGCAGAACCCCCACCTCCCTAAACAAAACATCTCTACACTGAATCTGACAAAGTCATGTGAAAAGTAGATGGTCACATTTTTTCCTCTCTTTTTATTTGTAAATGAAAGCAAAACAAGTGTATCAAAGACAGGTGGGGAGCGGTTTAATCTAGAATAGTTTTGCTCTAAATGTTGTCTCTGTACAAAAACAAAGCAAAAGGAGTTTGGAAATTATAGCACCTGAAGTCTAACGTTGTTTGAAAATGCACCATTTATCTGACACCTTATCCTTGGCTCGTCCCCTACACTTAATGCAACCTGCCCTTTTGTTGGGGTGAGGTCTTCTTGCCATGTTGATTGCCTACTCACACTTTTAACTTTCTTACACACTTAGCATCCATGTACACCATACAACTGGACTTGTGTCGCAACCAGTGACTTACAAAGCTGAATAAACATCTGGTAAACATAGGTCATTCCCGTAGCTCACGTTTCCCAAGTCTGACATCGAAGTCCTTTCACCTTTACTTTCCTTTTTTTTTTTTGTTTGTTTGTTTGTTTTTTAAGTATCAAAGCATAGCTGTTGTGCATGAAGCGCAAGTCATCAAACAATTGAACAGAAAAAGATATTAATATGCTTGAAGCACCCAAAAGTAGCTGAAATCAGTTAAGTTCAACAAAACAATGCATGTTTGTTCTGCGGATGAAACTCAAAGTCTCTGCTTATCTTTCTCAAGGCAGAAAGCTTGTGATGACAGTCATGACTGGCTCTGTCCAAAGAAGAGTTGATGACTTTGATATCCACAGGATGTATAGTCTAATACAGCTTTTAATTGCCTGCATTCTCCCACTTAGGAAAATTAAAAAGAAAAAAAAAAGAAAAAAAAAAAAGATGTTTTCTCCACTCACCACGAAGTCCCAAAAGAACAGCAAAAAAGCTCCTGAGTCCTTTTTTCCTTTTTAAGTACATGGCAAAATAAAATGTAAAGAAAAGAAGCATTGTTCCAGCTGTGACATGCCATTTGTCCCCCTCCCAACAGCACCAGTCAGCGAGCCCTCCCAGTTTAGACCCCACCCTTCCTTTACGTGGCACAGGTGCATGAGCTTCCCTGCCTCTCTCTGTTGTACAGATTCACATCAGGATCCACTCCCTCCGCTTTTGCATCCCAAATCACGTCTGCAATGAGAGAAGGCGAGCCGCTTAGGATATCCGCTGGATCAGTTTTTCGTCCGATAGGCAGTAGAGTGTGTTGACCGACAGCTCAGAGATGAACGCCTCACAGGCCTTGCGGGAGACACCTTTACAGCCTCGTAGGTCAAGCAGCATGATGCAAGAGAGACGGCGGAGATACTTCAGACACGTATCTGTCAGTTTACTGCAGCCTGGAAAAGAAACGTGAAAACATTTATCTCCAGTTGAATGAAACTTCCCAGAAATGCTGTCCAGTCCATATACTTCCCAACAGTTTCCTACCTCCCAGATTGAGTTCTGTGAGTGTGTTTCGCGTGGACGAGCCCACTGCAGTCAGCAGATTGATGGAGTGGTCGGTGAGACTGTTGCAGTGGGACAGATCCAGTTTTGTTAAATGGGGCATGTGGCGGATCACCAGACGCAGAGTGGAGTCGCTAATGTCCAAACCTGCTAGCCGCAAACACTGCATGGACCGCAACTGACTACGATTGTCACAGCCTGGACCAGAGATGAAAGAAAACAAGCAGAGACATTCTGTAAATTTGGTAAAGGAAAGGGAGAAAGGAAAAGGAAAAGACACGAAAAAGAAAGAAAACTATACTAAGTCTATTACTTGATAATGCACATCGTATGATCACTTTGTACCCTCTGAGGCTCCCCTTTCCTTACCTGGAGGAGTGACTAGATCCCTGATCTGAGCATCTTTGACGGCATCTGCATATCGCAGATCAAGTGAACGGAGTAGAGGGCAACCAGAGGAGCACAGAGCTGAAACAGAGGACCAGGAACAACCTGCCAGCATCAGATCCTTCAGCCCTGTAAAATGGGTAAGATTTAAATAGTGTTTAATGCCATACAATCTAAAAATTGAGTCCCCATTTTATGTGTTAATATTGTTAATACATCTATATTGTCCCTTTCAGAATTCAATAATCCTGGAAGAAAACTTGAGTGTGTACCAGGCAGGCGGTCAATGAGCCAGCTGAGCTGTTTTTTAGAGATGTTGGTCCAGGAGAGGTTGAGTGTGACCGGCTGTCTCTTTATGATGCCTGTCAAGGCCTGAGGACTAACCGTGCGCTTGATGCTTAGGTCAATCCGCGCCCAAAGCCGCTTGTCTAAACACCTACAGATGAAAACATATGCATAAAGAACATATCTGTGCATTTGTAGATATATGGGTCAGCGATACAGTCTAAATAAACCATCTTTTAGGCTTTCAAAAGGGCTCACTGGGCCTTTTAACAAATACAAATCAAAGTGGTCTGAATTGATTTTAAAGACTGAAATCCAACTGAATCTTACTAAAATCTTTTTAACATTTAAAAAGTAGAAGCAAAATTATCCTGCCTCTACAACATGAAATTGAAATGACCCACAAGACGGCCCAGTTAAACATACCTCGATCGTGCGATTCACACCTGTAGTCTGGCATAATTTAACAACTTAAAAAAAGGTCCAGATTCAGAGTTATCATAAATATCAGATAAAAATGCTGAGATCCTGAGGTGATCAGCCAGGTAACAGTCATCACTTTGCTGAATTACAAAAAACAAAAGTCCAGTAGGGTTTGTAAAGCTCTCTTAAAAAGTGTGAAGCTTTTCTTTAACTTAATGCAGAGACCAGCTATAGAGGCCACATTAACCAGAGAACAAGCCATCATTTGTAGCCAGCACAAGTAACGTCAGTGATTTGTAATTTAAATTAGGTAGAATGGGCCTGAACGCGTATGTTTTACTTTGCTTTTTATGAGTGTAGCAAAACAAAAAACACTTTAAGGAGATTTGTTAGTAAAGTGTCAGGGAAGAAGTCTTACCATTTGTACCAGTTCTTGCAGACTGCCATGCAGACGCAGAGATCTGCACGATTTAAGTAGCGGAAGACAGACACCCACACCTCTCTCTCACAACTTGGGTTATTCCCGACACTCCCCCTTTCTGCTTCGCCCCCTCCTTCCTGCAGGGCAGACAGAGGGACGCGGAGATGGGGAAGCTCAGAAGATGAAGACGAGGAAGCTCCATTGTTCAGTTTGGCTGGCCTGGTCAGTCTCATTCTTTTTGAGGCCTCAAGTCTCTCTGAGTGGGAAGTGCGAGTGCCAGTGTGTCCACTGCGAGTCTGCGGTGGTGTGTGCCTATTTGAGTGCTGATCAGGACAGGGGCTGCGATTTCTAATTGGGGGTCTGAGGAGGGCTCTGGGCTGGCTGTGTACTGTGGAAGTAGCAGTGTGAGGGGCGACAGCCTCTAATTTGGGGACAATAGCTGACGCGTCCTGTTTGGCTCTGGTTGGCCTTTGGAGTGTGACTTTATTAAGATATGTTGCATCTCTGTCCCCTGTTCGACTTTCCTGCTCCATCTCCTCCTCTTCATCCTCATCTGCTCCATTTTGGTTGGCCATCTCAAACCCGTCCTCTTCTCTTTCTTTGGCTGCCTGTCCTTCCCGTCTCAACTGTGGCTGGTTCTCTTTATCACCTCCCCTCCCACTGTTCTGCCCACTCTCTTCTTCTTCGTCGTCGTCACTGCTGCTGCTGTTGGTGCTGCTGCTGCTGCTGTCCTCACTGTCCTCTTCCAACTCTGCGTGACTCTGACCACCTCTGATGCCTTTTCCTGCCCCTCCTCCCCGCAGCCTCACACCTCGCCCTCTCCCCCTGCGGGGCTCTCCTTTGGGTGCAAGCACTAAACCATGGGAAGACTGCTGCTGCTGCTCAAAGGACTCGGTCTCTACTGGATTGCTGTGGTAAGAAGACCCATTCGCCCAGGTGGAATCTTGACCTCTGCCCTGAGGTAGTCTGCTCGCTGGAGAGCGCAGACGAGGCAGCACCCTGGAGCCCAGCAGCCTCGGGGAATGAGCTAGAGATGACGATTTCTGTTTAGAGGGAAAAGGCAAATATCAATAAGACATGACATGTTTCAGACATCAAATCTAGTTCTACAAAAAAATGGTTGTGCATAATTGTGTCATCTGCTGCAGATATAAAACATTGAAAAGTTGATAAAAAAAAACTTCACAAATGCAACAGTTTCAAATGCAATACAGAATAACTGCAGAAATAAGTGCACCACTTACTGTTAACATTTTGACCCGATCCAGTTTCAGCTGCAATAAAAAGAAAAGATGTAGGGAAGAGTCAGCTACAGAAAAAACTAATCTATGAATAGATAAAGTGTTAGCTTATTATTTAAAGTCAGAGACAGTTTCCCCAAACAGGTGTTTCAGTTGGAAAATCAGTAGCAACTAAAAAAAAAATACAAATCAATGTGAAACAAACTTAAGTATCCCCAACTTACTCTCTTTTTATATCTGAGCTGAAGCTCAGTTGCTCGTTTGCGGCTCTGTTGATGCTGTAGTAGCAGTTTCTGAGAAGGCGGTGGTGCTGTTGGCCGGCCTTGGGGTCTGCTACGTTTTGCTGGACCCGCCTCTTCACCAACACCAATTCCTTCCCTGTATGAAAGTTTGGACTGTGGCAAGGAGGTTGAGCCTTCTGACTCTTCACTTTCCTCATCGCTGGAAGACTGATATGGGAGTGTCATTATTAATTAGTGTATCAACATCAACTATAAGGCAACAGGAAGTGGCTGATAAACAATAAAGGGAAAAGAAAAAAAAAAACACGTCTGAAAGAATGAACCAGCTAAAGCAAGAAGGAATCAAAGTAAATGTAAGAAATATATTTAAGCACCTCTGATGCTGAATCTTTTCCTTGGTAACATTTGGGACACTCCCAACAACTCGGTAAGTCCTTATTGATCTTCCCCTCACCAGGTTCCTAAAACACAACAGGTAAATGTTTGAATTGGAAACTACAAAACCTGATCACAAATGCAAAAAGCATCAATGCAATAACTGTGTAATGTCCTTAATTTATACGCTAGATCAGAAGCAGACGCACCTTAATGCATTGTCGATGGGCGATTTCTGAACACACAGAGCACTCCATGAGGGTGTGAGTGATTGGATTTGCTTCATCTGACTCCCCCTCTCCACATATGGCACATCGTGCTGTGTTCGGTAACGCAGGCTAGGTGGTGGACAAAATAAAGCCCGAAGTTTTACATATAATACTGACAGGACACTTGTTAAGCCTTGATTATACTTTCGGTGTCTATGAGTCGGCAAGGGTCTGAGTGATGTAACCTTTGGCACACACCTGCCTGCTTTTTTTTTTTTTTTAACTTAGCTGTCAGGTCTTCAGCAACTGAGTATAATCAAAACTTTAGAATGATTTTCCAGTTCAGTTTGTCAACACACTTTAGAGTAAGACGCTTCAGTAAAAGTATGTTTTAACAGTTTTCAGTGTTTCTTCTGCATGCATTTACAGATGGACAGCATAATTATTTCAGTGTATATAAATACAATGATGGGTATGAAATCTTACTGCTAGACACTGTCGCATGACGCAGCTCTTCTTCATGCGCCCAGGTCCACCGAACTTCCTCATGTCATGGCAGTACTGGCAGTTGCCACACTCCTTCCTGCAGCAGGCAGCACAGCGCTTGCACCTCACCCGTCTCCGTCTCAAGGCGGAGATGGAAGACCGTTTGGTCTTCTGACCCAGAGGCTTGTGGAGGGTGGGTCCCAAGCGAGGACGGTAAAGAACAGGTGTAGGAGGAGTGGGAGGCTGGTACCATGATGGCTACATATACAAGACCAGCAGGCAAAATGCATGTTATGATTGAGTCCCACAAACATCAGGCAGATGATTAAAAATAAAGCTTAGAAAAATAGTTCACTACTCACCCTTTCAGGCCATCTGACTATGGGCTCTCCAGTGTAGGCTAGCTTAGGGCTGTCATCGGCACAATCTGTCAGAACAGCCTAGACAAAAAAAATATGGAAATGACAGATGAGTATTTGGTCTAAATATATTAAATAGAGCATGTGACTACATTCTAAGTTGATCAACGCAAGGAACTTTGGTGACTCTCACCCTCATGTCCTCAAGCAGGCCTGCAGCATTCGCAATTCCTTCAGGGACGCACTTTTTGTGGCTCGGCAGCTCCTCCAGTTTTCCTAAAAGGTTCCACAGTCCTTCCAGCTCAAAGGGGGTCAGCACGGGCCGGGGTTTGCTAACTTGGATTGGTTTTTCTTCTTCGACATCTTCCTCCTTGATCTTGATATCCTCATCTTCATCATCAGTGTCATCTTCATTGGAAGCACCATTACCAGTGTAGGCATTGTTTTCGAGGTCAGCTGGTGTTAAGCCTTAAAAAAGGAAGCATGTAGTGTTTAAAGTTAAAGTAAGTGATAAACAAATGTTTGTGTTCTGTAGGAAAGAAAAAAAAAGGGGGGGGGGGCAGCGGTCTTTATCTGAGTACATTTATCCTTACCTATACCGAGGGAGTACTTCTTGAACTCAGGGGTGAGGTGCGAGATGTCGGTCAGACAGTAAAGGTATCTCTCCAGGACGTACCAGCACATCTCATAGTAAAACGGGTACCTGAACTTTGCTGGCACCTAGGGGATGTTGATAAAAACAGACCAGGAAGAACTGCTAAATCTTATATAATAATGATATATTTATGTCTGCATTTCTGTTCCTGAACTCCCCCTAGTGGATTGGTTCAATCTTTATGAAACTTGGCCCATAAACTACCTCGGGTACCAAGACTAATAACATCACAATATGGCGGTTGATTCAAATATTTACGGCAAATAAAAAACTGCTGGGTTTTTTCTGCATATTTGTATCCAGAACCTGCGTGACTGAGGCCAGTTTGTAATATACACCATTTTTACGCAGGTAAATAAAACGTCCAAAGAACCACGATGGACATAAAAGCAACCAAGTAGTCACATGAACCATGGGTATGTCAATTCATTCGTTTGAGCTAAAGTGTTGCCTTGCTTTTTCAATTATTTCCTTCTTCGTTTCTATTTCTATCACAATTAAAAGCTCCTATTATTGATTATAAAGTGAAGGTTAAAGTGTTTGACCTGTAGCAAAATGTTGAAAATGTCCTTTTCTCTCTAAGAAACCATGTAAAGGTTCATTTTAAACACTGCTCAAAATCATATTTAACCCTAATTTAGTACTAATTAAACTATTTATGCTTATATTATAGATAGATCAACATTTACAAATAACAGAAACCATATGTATAGCAATCCATGTAAATAAATGACGGAAATATGAGCCATACCACATACAGGATGGGAACATTGATATTACATGTGTTCCTATAGGAACATGTAGGAAGTTACATGCTTGTAATGCATCTACAATGGTTCCAAATTGTTAATAATTAAATGTCTTTTTTAAAATTCTCAGCTGCACCTATGCAACTATATTATTTTTTTTGTTTTGTTTTGTTTAACAGCTACTGTCAAGCACCACAAAAAAGAAGCATTTGTCACACGGTAGCTGTGGTTTTCACTTCTTCTTAGAAATATATATTTAAAAAAAATATGGTGTCACTGCAGACACAGCAGTCCAGATACAAGCTGAACACCTGTGTGTGTGGGCTAACCAAGCCGGATACCTAACCTGTGTTATAGCTAAATTTAAGAAAGGAAAAGAAACTTGACATAGTCTCAAAATAAACTTCATATTTTCCATAGCTCATTTTGATTTCATCTACCAGTTAAAGTCACAGCATCTCCAAAGTTATAATATACAACAATCTCTCACACAATTTGAGGTCTAGTTTTTCCTTTCAGACTTTTTAATGACCTGCAGTAACCCTGTCAGTGGGCTACAATTGTGTGAATAGTGCTTTACAACCCCTGGATTCATATCCAAGAACCAAAAGATGCATACATGTTTCAATTTCAAGAAAATGACAGTACTGGCATCAGATTTCTACAGTGGGAATACCCGAAAAGGTACTAAATGGTTTTTTTAGACTTGTCTTTTTCCCCCCTTGTAATTTCCACACGGCCCTGAATCATGTATTACATTACTCTAAAATCTCAAATGATTTATAAAGACATTTAAACAGTGAGCTGTTTAACTGCTGCTCACCCGTGTGCGATCCTCAATGGTGTAGATGTTGAGCTGCATCGGGATGTTAAAGCTGTGGAGGAAATTCCCCCCAAACACCAATGTGTCCTCTGGTGTGTACACAGCATGGATCCACCCTACACCATTTTAAACACAGGATGCTTGTTTACATGTGTGAGAGGCTTACATACATTGTCTCTACCCTCGTCTGTAACTGTATGTACTAACGCTATTATTCTATTACAGAACAGACCTGATGGGATGACGAAGGTGTTCCCTTGATGGAGCTCTATCCTTTGACAGTCATGGCACTTATCCCCCAAGAAGATGTCTCCCTGTTTTCCTGATAAAACCCAGTTCTCATACATCTCCAGGTTCTGTGGTGAGGGTGGAATCAGCCAGAACACCTGTAGGGGGAAAGTAAATCTTAGTTAGAATCTGCAATGCATGCCAACTAAACAATTTGATCTTCCCTCTAGTCTGCTAACAAGAATTGAATTTATTAAAGGAACTGGCATGCACTCATAAAAATGTCCCCGTCAGTATTTACTGCATAATAACAAGAAGTGTGATAACATTAGATCATACTTTGATTTATTCTGAAAGCAAGACTGAAGAAAAGGACTGTCCCAGATTAAGTTTTTACCCAGCTGTTATAGGCACTGCTGTTAGAGTTTCTGTAAACACAGCAGCCTACCTGGATTTTTTAAATACAAAAGCCACAATTGTTAAGTTAGCTAATGTACCTTTACTATTATGTTCAGAATTCCTACACGCTTGTATCCATTTCAGAAAAAGCTCCAACTTATCATTTGCAGTAACCTCAGTGTTTGCATCTTCAGTAAAATACACCTTTCTTCTCCTTCTTGCTTATTCTCCTTTAATGCCACCAAATTTCTCTCAATGGTAAAGGCTGTAAAGTGGGAAACAAATTCTCCTTCTAGAAACCCTCTGTGAGTGCAGAGATGCACACATAGCTCCTTTGCTGCATGTGGGACTCATAGTTAGCGTTGCAACTGTGCAACAACAGCCTACATACACATAGAAATATGCCTGTTAAAACCACCAAAGTTAACAACTATTCTGATGGACACCTCGTTAAATCTATAGTTCTTGTGCGGTGTGACATTCAAACTGACCTTTCCTCCTCTCAGAATGTGGTACCAGACGGAAGTGCCTCCAAAGTCAATGTGGAAATCTGTGAAGCAGCCCTGCACACTCATGAGACAGTACCTGAGAGATATGAAGGCAGGATTGAAAACCATCAAACAAGATTAAAATGTGAACAGAAGCTGGCATACAGATTAGCTAGCTTACATTTGCATTGATATAGGAGAGGGTCATGATGGTGGTTTCTCTACAGCACAGCAAATGTTAAATGTTGTTAATTTACTCACTTCTGTACTTTGGGATAGTGCATGTCTATGATGGCATTGGTGGAGTCCCTCTGCCTCTCCTTGATATGACGGGGCCACATGTTGTCCACCCAGTCAATAAGGTCCACCTGTGTAATACAGAAGTACACAATTAAAATTTCAGCACCAAACCCGAGACTATTCTGATGATCAGCACCACTTTCTGCTTAACACATCACAGTTGGTCAATAACTAAAGGTGAAGTTACGGATCCATTTTTTTTTTCCCCCCAAACAGTTGCTTCAACAAGTACAGTTTCTGTAAACGTCATGTGTAAAACTGTGCAAACTCTCACCGAAGCAGGCCGTTTCACCAGGTTTTCCAGTCTGGTGTGACTGAACTCTAGACTGATGACATTGTAGAGTTTTTCTCTTTCTGATGGTGGCGTCTCATAGTACCGTCGCCACTGAGCCATCGACATCTCAATTCCTTTCTGGGTGTTCACATCCATAACGTCTACAATACGTCGACTACCTGTAAGCACATTAATGTCAACTGAGATCATTGCTTACTTTGCATAACACTCACCAGCAGGGCTGGGCGATATATCAAGTTTTTAAATACATCGATATATATTTTTATACGAGATATGAGATGTGAAGATATCGTTTATATCGATATAGTCTATGTTACGTTATAATTATACTTGTGCAGCCGCAAGTTTGCCTCTCTTTCGTCCACTTTTGTCTGTACGCAAAATTACTCTGCCTCGCCTCTCTCCTTCACTGAACACAACTCCCCCTCCCCCATCATTTCAACTGCAGGCTACAAGAAGGACACAGAGGAGCTGGTCGGTAAAAAGAAAACATTTGGAGATTACTATTTTAGTGCTGCCAGCGTTAATCTCGTTAAAATGACATTAACGCTGCATTAATGCGACAAATCTCCGTTAGCGAGTTACCACGGATCGGCACGTGCATGGGGCTGGACGGTGTCAACGTGTTAACGAGCTAACCGCGCTAACGCGTTTGGCCTAAAATCCTTTAATTTTCTCAAAAATCGACAGTGCGCCTTATGTATGAATTCTGGTTGTGCTTACTGACCGATAACCGATTTTATGTGCTACACGACGCTCAGCAATCTGTCAAAAAATGTTTTAGTACAACTTTGGTAAGCTACGAAGCCACACCGCTTGATGGATTGTCAGAGCATTACGACTACCGTAGTCAGGAACCTCGTGGAGTACTACGTACTGTCCTTCAACATGATATTACCGTATTGTGTGTGTATAAGGACCACAAATGGCCTGGTTACAGAGCGGATTTCAAACTCAAGGCTGTCAGTCACGCAGTAGAACTTAGGAACAGAGCAGCTGCAAAATCTGTCTTTATTATTATGCTCAGCATCTTTTTAGTTTACATTTTGACTGCACAATTGTGAGCTTTTTGTTATGCACAAAAACAACACTGTTATTTTATTTATGGAGCATTATTATTTAATAAATGCTAATAATTTATTTTACGTACATCTATGCTGAATGTTAATAAAAGTGCCTGTGTGACATCTGGGACAGCTTGGACTAAGAACTCTTTTTTTTTGTTCTTACTTTATGGCTTAAAAAAAAATATTAAAAAAAAAATCGAGATATATATCGTATATCGCCATTGATCGCCCAGCCCTACTCACCAATTTATAATGGATATTTTGTAAACCTTTACTCCATTTTTCCCCCCAATATGCACAAATTTTTGGAAACAAAACAAACTAACAAAAAAAACAAATAAACAAAAAAAAAAAACATTACTACGTTTTGGAGCCACAATGAGCAGAACAGTACACAAGTTAAAAATCAACTCTTCAGTGCTCTGTGGGGCTGTTACAATACAAGAACTATTTTCTAGATCATGGGTGCAAAAATT